>NC_092720.1:13091855-13238855 GCF_047496885.1 Scyliorhinus torazame
GTCTAATGCGGAGTCTGCACATCCTCCCCGTGTGTGTGTGGGTTTCCTCCAGGTGCTCCGGTTTCCTCCCACAGTCCAAAGATGTGCAGGTTAGGTGGCTTGTCCATGATAAATTGCCCTTCGTGTCCAAAATTGCCCATAGTGTTGGGTGGGGTTGCTGGGTTATGGGGATAGGGTGGAGGTGTTGACCTTGGGTAGGGTGCTCTTCCCAAGAGCCGGTGCAGACTCGATGGGCCGAATGGCCTCCTTCTGCACTGTAAATTCTATGATGATGAAGTCGCCCCTCATCCTTCTCCGTTCTAATGAGAAAAGACCTAGCACCCTCAACCTTTCCTCGTCAGACCTACTCTCCATTCCAGGCAACATCCTGGTAAATCTCCTTTGCACCTTTTCCAAAGCTTCCACATCCTTCCTAAAATGAGGCGACCAGAACTGTACACAGTACTCCAAATGTGGCCTTACCAAAGTTTTGTACAGCTGCATCATCACCTCACGGCTCTTAAATTCAATCCCTCTGTTAATGAACGCTAGCACACCATGGGCCTTCTTCACAGCTCTATCCACTTGAGTGGCAACTTTCAAAGATGTATGAACATAGACCCCAAGATCTCTCTGCTCCTCCACATTGCCAAGAACTCTACCGTTAACCCTGTATTCCGCATTCATATTTGTCCTTCCAAAATGGACAACCTCACACTTTTCAGGGTTAAACTCCATCTGCCACTTCTCAGCCCAGCTCTGCATCCTATCTATGTCTCTTTGCAGCCAACAACAGCCTTCCACACTCGCCACAACTCCACCAATCTTCGTATCGTCTGCAAATTTACTAACCCACCCTTCAGCTCCCTCATCCAAGTCATTAATGAAAATCACAAACAGCAGAGGACCCAGAACTGATCCCTGCGGTACGCCACTGGTAACTGGGATCCAGGCTGAATATTTGCCATCCACCACCACTCTCTGACTTCTATCGGTTAGCCAGTTCGTTATCCAACTGGCCAAATTTCCCACTATCCCAAGCGTCCTTACTTTCTGCAGAAGCCTACCATGGGGAACCTTATCAAATGCCTTACTAAAATCCATGTACACTACATCCACTGCTTTACCTTCATCCACATGCTTGGTCACCTCCTCAAAGAATTCAATAAGACTTGTAAGGCAAGACCTACCCCTCACAAATCCGTGCTGACTATTCCTAATCAAGCAGTGTCTTTCCAGATGCTCAGAAATCCTATCCTTCAGTACCCTTTCCCTGACTTTGCCTACCACCGAAGTAAGACTAACTGGCCTGTAATTCCCAGGGTTATCCCTAGTCCCTTTTTTGAACAGGGGCACGACATTCGCCACTCTCCAATCCCCTGGTACCACCCCTGTTGACAGTGAAGACGAAAAGATCATTGCCAACGGCTCTGCAATTTCATCTCTTGCTTCCCATAGAATCCTTGGATATATCCCGTCATGCCCGGGGGATTTGTCTATCCTCAAGTTTTTCAAAATGCCCAACACATCTTCCTTCCTAACAAGTATTTCCTTGAGCTTACCAATCTGTTTCACACTGTCCTCTCCAACAATATCGCCCCTCTCATTTGTAAATACAGAAAAAAAGTACTCGTTCAAGACCTCTCCCATCTCTTCAGACTCAATACACAATCTCCCGCTACTGTCCTTGATCGGACCTACCCTCGCTCTAGTCATTCTCATATTTCTCACATATGTGTAAAAGGCCTTGGGGTTTTCCTTGATCCTACCCGCCAAAGATTGTTCATGCACACTCTTAGCTCTCCTAATCCCTTTCTTCAGTTCCCTCCTGGCTATCTTGTATCCGTCCAGCGCCCTGTCTGAACCTTGTTTCCTCAGCCTTACACAAGGCTCCTTTTTCCTCTAAACAAGACATTCAACCTCTCTTGTCAACCATGGTTCCCTCACTCGACCATCTCTCCCCTGCCTGACAGGGACATACATATCAAGGACACGTAGTACCTGTTCCTTGAACAAGTTCCACATTTCACTTGTGGCCTTCCCTGACAGCCTATGTTCCCAACTTATGCACTTCAATTCTTGTCTGACAACATCGTATTTACCCTTCCCCCAATTGTAAACCTTGCCCTGTTGCACGCACCTATCCCTCTCCATTACTAAAGTGAAAGTCACAGAATTGTGGTCACTATCTCCAAAATGCTCCCCCACTAACAAATCTATCACTTGCCCTGGTTCATTACCAAGTACCAAATCCAATATTGCCTCCCCTCTGGTCGAACAATCTACATACTGTGTTAGAAAAGCTTCCTGGACACACTACACAAACACCACCCCATCCAAACTATTTGATCTAAAGAGTTTCCACTCAATGTTTGGGAAGTTAAAGTCACCCATGACTACTACCCTGTGACTTCTGCACCTTTCCAAAATCTGTTTCCCAATCTGTTCCTCCACATCTCTGCTACTATTGGGCGGCCTATAGAAAACTCCTAAAAAGGTGACTGCTCCTTTCCTATTTCTGACTTCAACCCATACTACCTCAGTAGGCAGATACTCCTCGAACTGCCTTTCTGCAGCTGTTATACTATCTCTAATTAACAATGCCACCCCCCCACCTCTTTTACCACCCTCCCTAATCTTATTGAAACATCTATAACCAGGGACCTCCAACAACCATTTCTGCCCCTCTTCTATCCAAGTTTCCGTGATGGCCACCACATCGTAGTCCCAAGTACCCATCCATGCCTTAAGTTCACCCACCTTCTTCCTGATGCTTCTTGCGTTGAAGTATACACACTTCAACCCATCTCCGTGCCTGCAAGTACTCTCCTTTATCAGTGTTCCCTTCCCCACTGCCTCACTACATGCTTTGGCGTCCTGAATATCGGCTACCTTAGTTGCTGGACTACAAATCCGGTTCCCATTCCCCTGCCAAATTAGTTTAAACCCTCCCGAAGAGTACTAGAAAACCTCCCTCCCAGGATATTGGTGCCCCTCTGGTTCAGATGCAACCCGTCCTGCTTGTACAGGTCCCACCTTCCCCAGAATGCGCTCCAATTATCCAAATACCTGAAGCCCTCCCTCCTACACCATTCCTGCAGCCACGTGTTCAGCTGCACTCTCTCCCTATTCCTAGCCTCGCTATCACGTGGCACCGGCAACAAACCAGAGATGACAACTCTGACTGTCCTGGCTTTTAACTTCCAGCCTAACTCCCTAAACTCGTTTATTACCTCCACACCCCTTTTCCTACCTACGTCGTTGGTACCAATGTGCACCACGACTTCTGGCTGCTCCCCCTTCCCCTTAAGGATCCTGAAGACACGATCCGAGACATCCCTGGCCCTGGCACCCGGGAGGCAACATACCTTCCGGGAGTCTCGCTCGCGACCACAGAATCTCCTATCTATTCCCCTAACCATTGAATCTCCTACAACTATTGCATTTCTATTCTCCCCCCTTCCCTTCTGAGCCCCAGGGCCAGACTCAGTGCCAGAGACCTGGCCGCTAGGGCCTTCCCCAGGTAGGTCATCCCCCCCCCAACAGCATCCAAAACGGTATACTTGTTTTGAAGGGGAACGGCCACGAGGGATCTCTGCACTGTCTGCCTGTTTGTTTTCTTTCCCCTGACTGTAACCCAGCTACTCTTGTCCTGTACCTTGGGCGTGGTTACCTCCCTGTAACTCTTCTCTATCATCCCCTCTGCCTCCCGGATGATCCGGAGTTCATCCAGCTTCAGCTCTAGTTCCCTAACACGGTCTTTGAGGAGCTGGAGTTGGGTGCACTTCCTGCAGGTATAGTCAGTGGGGACACCGGTGGTATCCCTCACCACCCACATCCTACGGGAGGAGCATGCAACTGGCCTAGCCTCCATCCCCCCTTACCTTACAGAATATAGCTGCCCTGTGGACCAACTGGACCTCCGCCCTCCGGCTCTGCTCCCAGTCAGCTGCACTCTCTGTAAACTCCTGGCTCCCTTCTCGCTCTTTGCGGAAATGTAGGAAACAAAATGAAAGGAGCGCCTTACTCCCTCCTCACCTAACTCCCTCAGTCACCAAACTCTCACTATAGCACTCAAATGCACCAAATTCAGCACTCCCTCAGTCACCAAACTCTCTCTATAGCACTCAAATGCACCAAATTCAGAACTCCCTGTCACCAAACTCTCACTATAGCACTCAAATGCACCAAATTCAGCACTCAGTGCAAACATCTTTTGGGTTGTGGGGGTGAGACCCACGCAAACACGGGGACAATGTGCAAACTCCACACGGACAGTGGCCCAGAGCCGGGATCGAACCTGGGACCTCGGCACCGTGAGGCAGCAGTGCTAACCCACTGCGCCACCTTGCTGCCCCAAAGATTGCCCAGGGCTCCCTGGAGCCCTGGCCAATGTTTACCTTGCCCATTCAACAACACAAAAAACAGAGGGCTGGATTCCCCACACCCCGATGCCGAAACCGGGCCCAGCGCCAGTCCAGTGATTCTCCGGGCACCGAAAATCGGCGCAACCGCCGAGTGCGCCGCGCAAACGGGGCTCATTGACAAGAGGGCCCTCAGCAAACCTCCGCGCCCAACCGGCCGCGTTCCCGACAGCGTGGAACTAACCACCTATTGCCGGTCAGGATGCTCGCCCAGGTCGGGTCCGGGGGGGATCGGAGACCAGGGGAAGCCTTATAGGAGCCCGGTGATTAAAGGCTCGGGGTTTGAGGATTGGGCGCGCCATGGCGCACGCCGCGGCCACTGGAGGTCGCCGCCATGCTCATGCGCGGCCTCTCACCCGGAAGTGCGGGGTTATCTGCAGCAAAAGCTGAGAGATTCACTCCGGATCCCTGTTAGCCCCCTGAAGGGTGTTGAGGAATGGGTTAAGAGACATTCCAATTAGATGTCTCATTGATGTTAACTATCCAATAATTGACACTGATATGTAAAGAGCCTGCAGGTGGTCATTGTTAGCATGTGATGTGGTGATGTGGAAAATAAAGGTGTCTGTGAAAAGGAGTTGAACTCTTGAATCTTTACTCAAAAGCAGCCGGAAGCTAACACGGCTATGAATTTGTCTAACTTTTTTCAAGGAATTTCGGGAGTAAAACGCCACCGTTTTGACGCCGGGGAGGGGACAGAATCTCACTTTGGGAGAATCCAGCCCAGATTATCCGAGTCATTATCACATTGCTGATTGCGGGATCTTGCTGTGTGTAAATTGACTGCTGCATTCCCTCGATTACAGCAGTGACCGCGCTTCATAAACTATTGCATTAGCTGTGATCTGCTTTGGGATTATAAAAGGCCCG
Source organism: Scyliorhinus torazame (assembly GCF_047496885.1). Lineage (NCBI taxonomy): Eukaryota > Metazoa > Chordata > Chondrichthyes > Carcharhiniformes > Scyliorhinidae > Scyliorhinus > Scyliorhinus torazame. The sequence goes on from NC_092720.1 coordinate 13,097,129, forward strand.
ACGAAATTGTAAATTATGACTGGATTGCTTTTCCCATCCACCAGGATAATTTCTAATGAGGAAAATATGCTGGCCAGAAGGAGCTCATTGCAATATCTACTGAGATCATTATTGATCTGAAATCTAATTTAAAGATTTCATTACAGGTCAGATAGAGGCTTTCAAAACATTTATTCAAAATAACAGAGAGAGAAAATATTAATAATTTCAAGAGGAATAAATGAAAAATTGAATATTCATAAGGTTAAATATTCATAAGGTTAAATGCATTCATATGTACAATTAGGGGCTGGTTTAGCACAGTGGGCTAAACAGCTGGCTTATAATGTCGAACAAGGCCAGCAGCGCGGGTTCAATTCCCGCACCAGTCTCCCCGAACAGGCGCCAGAATGTGGCAACTAGGGACTTTTCACAGTAACTTCACTGAAGCCTACTTGTGACAATAAGCAATTATTATTATTATTAATAGGGTTGGGGTTGATGTGGAGGAATGCATAAAGTGAAACTACCTGGACTCGTGCCCCAAAGGAATCACTAAATTAAGAAAGGCCTATCTCCGTCACCTCCTACCATCCTGGTACAGATACATAATGCAGTTATTGGCTCATGTTACACACTCCATTGATACCAATAACTTTTTTTTTAAAAGCAATTTGGACTTCCAGATAACAGCTAAATGATGCAGTGTGAAGGGTTAAATGTTAAATATGCAAATAGACAGTCTACATTAGTGATGTTCAATCACATGAGAACAGAGTATGTGGAGAGAGAGTTCTATGTGAAGCCTCTTGCTCAGCCTTGTAATGTACATGGTTTGTCGAATAAAAGGTAACATTAATCAACAGCCTCTAACAGTCCTAACCAAAGGCAATCTCAACCCAGACCCTGAATTATAATAACAGAAATGATATGGCAAGATTGCACATTTTAAAACTTTAACAAATGATGAAACAAATGATAACTGACTAAACACTATTTTCTTTCGTAGTCAGCTTATACTTTTAACTACAGAAATTGTGTTGCCTTTTATACTTAGCCCCCATTATCACTCCATGCATTACGGTCCTTTTCGCAAACAGTCCATAGTTACTCCCAGCTTCCAATGGGATTCCATGTCCTTGCTTTGTGGAATATAACTTCGAAGCCACTTCCTCAGTTTTTGGAGCATTCCTTAAATCAATCTCCAGCAACAAGGTTTGTTCTGATGACTCTTCCCCCGAGCCATGCCAGGACAAATCCTCTGGAATCCTGAGATGACTGCACGATGTGTCTCTTTGCCTGGAGACCGTCTCACATCCAGCTGAGGTAGCTCACAAAACCTTGGAGATTTTTCTCTGCTGACCACCTCAGGCAGGCCATCAGTCGGAGATATCCCTTGATTTATAGGGGAGCCTGTAACATGATCTCAAAAATGATTTCCTCTGCCTCTTCCCCATAACAACATGAAACACATTAGCCTTACATGCAGGTAGGAATGATCAGCTTTTCTTGACCCCAATCCCGTTCATCTTAGAAGTACTAGCTGATACCAGCAACACCTTTCTGGGACTTTTGGAGACACAGAGTCTACTCATCATAAAAACTCAGACTGCCGTCATTGTCTCTGGGCCTTATACCTTCTTCTCAATTAAACAATCTAAGCCTTCCTCTGATCTCCACCAATCAGACTACCTAGACTTATTGCCAGACAGGTCACATGACCCCCTTCCTTCACTCTAAAGTTACAGTTAGATAAAAGCTCACAACTGTAACACTAATCATAGCAGTCAATCTCTACTGGCTCAGGATGATTATCCACATTTTCAATGTGCAAAGGTTGCATTTTTCAGGCCGAACCTTTCTGCCTTATCCTCATAACCCTCGATTACCTTACCGCTTAAAAGTCCGTCTATCTCGGCCTAGGACATACTTAACGACCCAGCATCTACATCTCTCTGCGGTGAAGAATTCCACAGATCCACTACCCTCTGAGAGAATTCCTCCTCATCTCGGTCTGAAATGGGTGATCCTGTACTCTGAGGTGACCGGAGCGTGAGGATGAAGAGCAACCAGGAATTTAGGAGCACCCGCTTCAGATAATGGAGGTGGAACCCTGACTCCTGGCCATAAAACATAGGAGCAGGAGTATGTCATTCGGCCCATCGAGTCCGCTCCACCATTCAATGAGATCGGGACTGATTTGAAATGATAATTCTCAACTTCACTTATCCCCATAAGCTTTGATTCCCTTACTGATCAAAAATCTGTCCAATTCAACTTTCAACCTATTTAAAGACCCAGCCTCTGCAGCTCCGTGTGGTAAAGAATTCCTCAGATTCACTCCCCTCTGAGAGGAGACATTCCTCCTCATCTCGGTCTGAAATGGGCGACCTCTTACTCTGGAAATGTGCCCTCTGGCCCTAGACTCTCCTACAAGAGGAAACATCCTCTCAGCATCGACCCTGTCAAGCCCCCTGAGAATCCTATAAGTCTCAATAAGGTCACCTCTCATTCTTCTAAACTCCAATGAGTACAGGCCCAGCCTACTCAACCTCTCATTAGAAAATCCCTCCATACCCGAGATAAACCTAAAGAACCTTCTCTGGACTGCCTCCAATGCCAGTAGATCTTATGTTGGATCAGGGGACCACAGTGTTCCAGGTGTGGCCTAATCTAGTGCCATATATTTTTGGCAAGACTTCCTATTTTTATCCTCCATTCCCTCTGAAATAAAGCCTAACAATCCATTTACCTTCCCAATTACCTGCTCAACTTACAGGTGAGCTTCTTGCGATTTACAAGCGAGTATCCTCAGATCCCTTCCTGCTGCAGCTTTCTGCTGTCTCTCTCCATTTAAATAATATTCAGCTCCTTTATTCTTCCTACCAAAGTGCAGAACTTCACATTTTCCTACATTCTATTCCATCTGCCAGTTTTTGTGCCAATCCCTTAGCCTGTCTATATCCCTCTGTAGACTCTTTGGGACATCCTCGCCACTTACCTTCCCATCTATTTTTGTGTCATGCCAAAACGTGGCTCTTCCCTCGTCCAAGTCATTAATATATATTGTAAATAATTGTGGTCCCAGCACCTATCCCTGTGGAACTCCACTGGGTACAGGTTGTCATCCTGAAAATTCCCCTCTCATTCCAAGTCTCTTGGCTGGATTCTCCGCAGCCCCACGCCAAAATCGCATTTGGCGTGGGGGCGGAGAATCAACTTCCACGACAAAATCGGGCCTGGCGCAGGTCCGGCGATTCTCCGGGCCCCGAAAATCGGCGCGTTCGCGTAGTACTCCGCACAGCTGGGGGGGCCATTGCCAGAGGCCCACCCAGCGATCCTCCGCTCCCGACCAGCCGAGTTCCCGACAGCGTGGAACTAACTTAGTATTGCCGGTCGGGATGCTCGCAAGTTCACGGCCGCCCTGGTGGGGCGGGGGGCTCAGGCACCGGGGGGGGGGGGGGGGGGGGGGGTCTTATGGGTGGCCAGAGAGTGCTTGTGCGCGGTCCCTACCAGCCCCCTGAAGGTGCGTGAATCGGCTGTTATTTTTTTTGAGGAAACTCGTGAGTGCAACGCCAGCGTTTTTACGCCAGCGTGAGGACATAGTCCCATTTTGGGAGAATCCAGCCCCCTGTCTTTAATCAGAGAGGAGGAAGCATCAGTTGCCTGATCCCTGTGACAACTGTGTTTCAGTCAAAAGCTGCAGAAGAGAAGAACCAACAACAGGGAAATGGTGAGCAGGAAAGGAACGGGATTTTGAAAAATACCTCTAAAAATGCAAATCTTGTTGCTAAAAATCGCTTTCCGATTCCCTGCGCAATTTAGAGATCAGGCAGAAAACAGCTCAAATATGCACATTTCTTGCTGCACATTCTGCCCAGTTTGCAAAACTGAGGCTATCCAGGGACGGAGAGAATAAAACGCACGAGAAAGAGAAAAATTAAACTCTGAGGGGAGCACAGTCAGCAATGTTAGACACGATGTGAATGGCTGGGCAGGCGATTTTACATTAGCCATGATTTATTTTTAATTCAGTCATGTGATGTGGGCATGGCTGTGCCAGCATTTATTGCCCATCCCTGAGGGCACTTAAGAGTCAACCACATTGCTGTGCATCTGGAGTCACATGTAGGCCAGACCGGGTAAGGACGGCGGATTTCCTTCCTAAAGGACACTAGTGAACCAGATGGGTTTTTACGACAATTGACAGTGGTTTCGTGGTCATCATTAGACTTTTAATCCCAGATTTTTACCTAATTCAAATTTCACCATCTGCCCTGGTGGGATTGGAACCCGGGTCCCCGGAGCATGACCCTGGGTCCCTGTATTACTAGTCCAGTCACAATACCACTACTCCACTACCTTCCCAAAATTCCCATTATTCGTATGTTAAATGAAGGGTTCCATTATCTAATCAGCTTTGTGAATAACTCGGAATGACAGAATTTTACACCCAAAAATCAAACTGGCCATTCGGCCCAACTGCTCCATTTCAAATAATCTCCCCCCCGCACCCCCTTCTCCCCCATTTCATCAGAACCCATTAATAGAACCTCCTATTCCTTTCTATGTTCTTTATTGGCTGTAAGGAACATAATAGATAGGAGCAGCGGAGACCATTCAGCCCTCTGAGCCTCTTCTTCCAATCAATATGCCGATAGATGATCATCGACCTCAATTCCATTTTCCACCCTATTCCCCAGATCCCTCAATCCAGCACACACTCAGTGACTGAATATCACTGTGAGCTCAAAGATTCCGAAGATTCACAACCCTCATTCCTCCTCATCTGTCCCAGATGGTCAGCCCCTTATTCTGTGACTATGGCCACCACCGCCGCCACCACCGTTAAAACCACCCCCCACACCCTGCCACAAGGTCTGGCCAATGAGGAAACAATCTCTCATCATTGGCCCTGTAGGAGGCCTTGTGTCACGGTGATAATGTCCTCACCTCTGGACCAGAAGCTCAGATTCGAGACCAAGGTCAAGACTTGTTGGCCAACAAAAGGGGCTGGTTTAGCACACTGGGCTAAATAGCTGGCTTTTAAAGCAGACCAAGGCAGGCCAGCAGCACGGTTCAATTCCCGTACCAGCCTCCCCAAACAGGCACGGGAATTTGAAGCCTACTTGTGACAATAAGCGATTTTCATTTTTCATTCATTTTCATTTCATTTCACGAGTGATCACAACGTGCTTCGATGGACTGATAAACCTCAGAAACACAGGAGGAACACTCGAGGGGCTCATGTTCCTTCTGAAATTTCAATTTCTTCTCTCTGCTCATAACACCTGCTCCCACCTTTGCAGTATGGACTGCAATCTCACCAATCGGCGAAGAGGTCATTGAGGTTTAACTTAATTTAGGCAGGGAGATAAACAGCCAGAAATTGATCAGTCACTGCCGTTAACTCGTCCCATCTTCAACTTTCCTTTTGAGTAAAATGAAGTAAATAACAATGACCAGTCTACTATTGTATGTTTAACGCTCCTTCTCCCAAATTGACCATTAGCTCGACTGCATTAGCTCATTTGATGACACACTTGTTCCCGACTTAGAAGGTGGTGAGTTAAAGCAGGTTCTACAATCTAGGACTTGGACCCAAATTCCAGGCTGGTATTTTAGTGCAGTACGGAAGGAGTGCCGTAATACTGGACGTGCCCCTCGGAGGTAGATGTCAAATTGGTGTCACTAGAAGATCAATGGGAACATTATAGTTCAATGTTCGTCCTCCAAAACGTCCTCCAATGCAGCACGGTAGCATTGTGGATAGCACAATTGCTTCACAGCTCCAGGGTCCCAGGTTCGATTCCCGGCAGGGTCACTGTCTGTGCGGAGTCTGCACATCCTCCCCGTGTGTGCGTGGGTTTCCTCCGGGTGCTCCGGTTTCCTCCCACAGTCCAAAGATGTGCAGGTTAGGTGGATTTGCCATGATAAATTGCCCTTAGTGTCCAAAATTGCCCTTAGTGCTGGGTAGGGTTACTGGGTTATGGGGAGAGGGTGGAGGTGGTGGCCTTGGGTAGGGTGCTCTTTCCAAGAGCCGGTGCAGACTCGATGGGCCGAATGGCCTCCTTCTGCACTGTAAATTCTATGATAATCTAAAAGAAATTCTATGATGTGTGGCCTACATGTGAGTCCAAACTCTCAGCAATGCAGTTGACTTTTTAACTGCCCTCTGAAATGGTCAAGCAAGCCCCTCAATTGTATCAAAGCGTTACTAAGTCAAAAAGGAACAAACCCAGATGGACTGCCCAGCATCGACCTCTGTCCACCCTGCAAAGACCTCCGGACTAGAATCTGGAGTTATGGTTAAAAGGGCGAGAGCTGTCCCACTGTCCTGTCAAGCAACAGCCTGCCAGAGTAACACTTGTGGAATCGTACCTTACCACGTTCCAGACACCGCCATCACCATTCCTAGATACATCCTGTCCCACAGACAGGGCAGACCCAGCAGAGGTGGCGGCACAGTGGTCTGCCGTCAGGAGGAAGTTGCCCTGGGAGTTCTCAACATCGACTCTGGACCCCAGGAAGCCTCGTGGTATCAGGTCAAACATCCACAAGGAAATCTCCTGCTGGTTACCACCGACTGTCCACTCTCAGCACTCTCACGTTGAACAACATTTTAGAGAAGCACGGAGGGTGGTCAGGGCACAGAATGTACTCTGGGTGGGTAACTTCAACGTCCATCATCAAGAGCGGCTCACCAGCATCACTACAGACCGAGCCCTAAAGGACATTACTGCTGGATTGTGTCTGCAGTAGGCGGAGAGGGAACCAACAAGAGAGAAGAACATACTTCACCTCATCCTCACTAACCTACCTACATTGAAATTTTCATGTGTTATGGGCCAGGGTTTAGAGAACCCCAAAGTGTAGCATGGAGTTCACCAGACCCACAACTTTTAATAGATTGGGATGTGGGGAGCACACGGCCCACTCTACAGGTGTGGGACAGCAGAAATGGAAAAGTATGTTTTAAACCAAAACAATGTTTGATCTATGAACTCAAGTTAACCTTTTTAAAACATACAGTGAACATCATAGCAACCATTAATTCAAATACAACCCCCAAAGAGTACAACACTAAGTAATTCTTTAAGCTTCCCTTTTAACAACGAGAAGACTTACAAAAAAAATAACCTTTAATAGAAGCACATCAGGTTAAAGTCACTACTGAAAACATTTATAATTCTGAATTCACCAAATGATCAAGAGATAGTCTTTTGATGGCAGAGAGAACAGCAGTACACCTGCTTGGTCTGGCTTCAGCTCCAACACTGAAAACAAAACTAAAACACACCCTGAAGCAAACAGCCTAAAACAAAAGTAAAAAGCTGACAGACAGCCCAGCTCCACCCACACTCTGACATCACTGATAAACACCCATTTCTTAAAGGTACTCTCATATGACACATGCATAAGGTTTACAAAAAGGATGACTTATTAAGAGCTTATGAGGCTTGGTTAGTTTTTGACTAATTTAGGAAGTCGGAGGATAGTTCCAGAGAAGATTACAGAATAGAATTTAACAGATTGTCTACAAGGTTGCAAAGTTTCAGTCCAGAAATTCCTCAATCGATGTTGATGTTCAAGTTATTGGACTATGCTAAAGTTACAAATACAGATAGGCTTCCTGCTAGAGCACGTGCGAGAACAAGAGGTCAGCGAGAGCACACCCTCCACCCAGAAGCCTCGGATGAACTTGTATCTGAGATCACCATTGCAGACGTCAGAGCAGCCTCCTCGAAGGTCAACCCATGGCCCGGATGGGGTACCCGGACGGGCACTCAGGTCTTGCGCGGATCAGCTGGCGGGGGTATTCGCAGACATCTTCAACCTCTCTTTACAACAATCTGAGGTCCCTATCTGCTTCAAGAAGACGACTATCATCCCTGTAACAAAAAAAAGCCAAGCAGTGTGCCTTAATGACTATCGTCCAGTGGCTCCGACATCCATCATCAGGAAGTGCTTTGAAAGGTTAGTCATGGCACGAACCAACTCCAGCCTCCGATTGCCTTGGTCCACTACAGTTTGCCTACCGCTGCAACAGGTCCACAGCAGACACCATCTCCATGGCCCTGCACTCTACCCTGGAACACCTAAATAACAAAGACACCTATATCAGACTCCTATTTATCGACTACAGCTCAGCCTTCAACACAATCATTCCTACGAAACTCATCTCCAAACTCTGTGGCCTTGGGCTCGGCTCCTCCCTCTGAGACTGGATCCTGAACTTTCTAACCCACAGGCCACAATCAGTAAAGATAGGCAACAACACATCCTCCACGATCATCCTCAACACCGGTGCCCCACAAGGCTGTGTCCTCAGCCCCCTACTAAACACCAGGTGGTGTGTTGTTAGAGTTTTGTGCAGAGGCTGTGGAAGTGAAATAAATGGTGTTTGGTGAAAAGGAACAGGGCTTTTGACTCTTCATACAACGGTAACTAAAACGTATAACAGAGAGCTTCAGGTTCTTAGATGTCCAGATCACCAACAGCCTGTCCTGGTCCCCCCATGCCGACACTATAGTTAAGAAAGCCCACCAACGGGACTTCCGGTGACGGCTATGAAGGAGTAAGTCGCATATTTGGTGGCTCCCGCTCTGGTCGGACATTTGGACCTTTCCCCCATTTTTCTACCGGATTTGAATTGTAAAACGGATGTTAGTGGCAATTGTTTACTGAATTACCACATCGGTGCATGGAGAGAAGGACTAGAAGTGTTCGTAAGGGCAGAAACAAAAAGATAGAGAAGGTTTGGGCTGTAGCTGCAGTGGGAGACAGCATGGCGGAGGACCGGACCTCTGGCTTGTCGACCCAGCGGTCAATGGAGCAGCTGATGCAAGTCATTCAGGAAGGCTTTGCTACGCAGAAACAGGACTGCTTGGACCCAATAAAAGAGTCGATTGAGCGGCTGGAGCATAGATTGGATCCAGAAGGTAGAGAAGGCGCTGGCTGAGCAGGAGGAACATCAGGCTGCGGTGGAGCTGGAGGTGGGGGTGCTGAGGGACCAGCAGAAGAAGCTCCTGGAGAAGGTGGAGGACCTAGAGAATGGGTCCCGCTGGCAGAACCTAAGAATCGTCGGGCTCCCGGAGGGGTCCGAAGGAACGGACACTGGGGCATACATCGCAGACATGTTTGTGAAGCTGCTGGGGGATGGGGCATTCTCCCGACCCTTGGAGGTGGACAGGGCCCACAGAGCACTCGCGAGGAAGCCGCGAACGGGAGACCCCCCCGAGGGCAATGGTGGTGAGATTCCACAGGTTCTCGGATAAGGAGCGTATTCTACAGTGGGCCAAGCAGACACGGAGCTGTAAGTGGGGCAATAACATCCTGCGGGTTTACCAGGACCTGAGTGTAGAGGTGGCCAGGAGGAGAGCAGGCTTCAACCAGATCAGGTCGATCGTTTTCAAGAAAAAGGTGAAGTTTGGACATTCATACCCAGCCCGTCTCTGGGTCACGCATGAGGATCAGCACCTCTACTTCGAGTTGCCTGACGACGCGTTGGACTTTGCGAAAAAGAAAGGGCTGGCGAAGGACTGAGAACTTGAAATGAAATGAAATGAACTTGGCTGCAACATTCATGTTTGTTTTTTTTGTTTCTCGGTTTTTGTAAAAAGTTTCTCGTTTTGTGTTTCATGGAAGATGTTTGTGATGCCGTTTGCATTGATTTGGAACCAGCGGTAGAGCTGAGTGAGTTAAGGTTTTCATTTGCACTGTTGGGGGATGGAGGGGTGCTTGTTTTGATCTTGGTGTTTTTCTGTTGGGTAATTGTGTGGGGATTGTTTGATGAGTTTGTTTGTATGAGCGGGGGATGGGGGGGGGGAACAATAGGTGGGAGTCTATCTGGCGCCGGGGATGGGGGCCACCAAGCTAGCTGGGCGGGCTAGCTCTCGGAAAGAAGCTCAGTGGGGGGGCGGGGTGCATATGTTTGGTTTAGTAAAGGGGTTGGGTTACAGGGTGTTGTTACTAGGGGTGGAGGGGATGTGAATGTTCTGCTGACAAGGGACGGACTTGGGCTGAGGGACAGAGAGGAGGTTGGGGGCGGGGGCTGCCTGGGGATGGACCGGTGGAGGCGCAGAGCATGGGCTGGAGGCGGGCCTAAAAAAGGGGATGGCTGATCGGCGGGGGTGCAATGAGCCCCCCCAACTAGGCTGATCACCTGGAATGTTCGAGGCTTAAATGGGCCGGTCAAGAGGGCACGTGTGTTCGTGCATCTTAGGGGACTGAAGGCAGACGTGGTAATGTTGCAGGAGACGCACCTTAGAGTAACGGACCAGGTTAGACTGAGGAAAGGCTGGGTCAGTCAGGTCTTTCACTCGGGACTAGATTCAAAGACTAGAGGGGTCGCGATCCTGATCAATAAGCGGGTGGTGTTTGAGGCGGGTAGAATAGTCTCAGACGTGGGAGGTCGGTACATTATAGTCAGTGGGAAGCTAGAGGGGGTGCAGGTGGTATTAGTAAATGTGTATGCGACAAATTGGGATGAAATTGAGTTTAAAAAGAGGATGCTAGGGAAGATACCGGACCTGGACTCGCACAGGTTGGTCATGGGAGGGGACTTCAACAGTTATTGACCCTGGTTTAGACCGGTCAAGCTCAAAAACGGGCAGGGTGCCAGCAATGGCAAAGGAACTAAAAGGGTTCATGGAGCAGATTGGGGGGGGGGGGCTGATCCATGGAGATTTGGACAGCCGAGGGTGAAGGAGTTCTCCTTCTACTCACAAGTGCATAAAGTGTACTCCCGGATTGATTTCTTTATTTTGAGCAGGGCCTTGCTGGCAGGGGTGGTGGGCACGGGGTACTCGGCGATCACAATCTCAGACCATGCTCCGCACTGGGTTGACCTGCAGGTTAGTAAAGACAGTAACCAGCGCCCGCACTGGAGGTTGGATGTGGGACTTTTGGCTGACGAAAGGGTGTGCGAGCAGCTGAGGAAATATATTCAGAACTACCTGCAGGTCAACGACACGGGGGAAATTTCTGCAGCGGTGGTGTGGGAAGCACTGAAGGCGGTGGTCAGGGGGGAGCTGATCTCGATCCGGGCCCATAGGGAGAAGGTAGACAGGGCAGAGTTGGACCGACTGGTTAAGGAGATACTACAGATCGATAGGAGGTATACGGAAACCCCAGAGGCAGGGCTTTTAAGGGAACAGCGGAGGCTACAGGCGGAGTTTAGCTTGTTAACCACAGGGAGGGCGGTGGAGCAGCTGAGAAAGGCGAGGGGGGCGATTTATGAGCATGGAGAGAAGGCCAGCAGAATGCTTGCACAGCAGCTTAGGAAGAGGGAGGCAGCCAGGGAGATAGGGAAAGTAAATTTTACACATTTCAGGGCAGCACGGTAGCATTGTGGATAGCACAATTGCTTCACAGCTCCAGGGTCCCAGGTTCGATTCCCGGCAGGGTCACTGTCTGTGCGGAGTCTGCACATCCTCCCCGTGTGTGCGTGGGTTTCCTCCGGGTTCTCCGGTTTCCTCCCACAGTCCAAAGATGTGCGGGTTAGGTGGATTGGCCATGCTAAACTGCCCATAGTGTCCAAAATTGCCCTTAGTGTAGGGTGGGGTTACTGGGTTATGGGGATAGGGTGGAGGTGTGGACCTTGGGTAGGGTGCTCTTTCCAAGAGCCGGTGCAGACTCGATGGGCCGAATGGCCTCCTTCTGCACTGTAAATTCTGTAAAAAAAAAAAAAAAAAAAAAAAAAAAAAATCTGTAAATGATGGAGATGGGAACCTGGTTGGAGATTCAGCAGGGGTGAATAAGGAGTTTAGGGATTTCTACAATAGGCTGTACAGGTCAGAACCCCCTTCGGGGCTGGAGGGGATGAGGCACCTCTTGGGGGAGCTGAATTTTCGAAAGGTGGTCGGGGAGCGGGTGGAAGGGCTGAGGGCCCTAATCGGGCTGGAAGAGATAGTGGAGGGCCTGAAGGCCAGGCAGGCGGGTAAAGCCCCGGGGCCGGGCGGGTACCCAGTGGAGTTTTATAAAATGTTCTCTGGGATATTGGGGCCGGTGTTGTTGACGATGTTCAATGAGGCAAGGGAGGAGGGGGGGGGGGGGGGGGTTGCTGCTCCTGACGATGTCACAGGCCACGATTCCGCTGATTCTGAAGCGGGACAAGAACCCGGAGCTGTGTGGGTCCTACAGGCCGATATCTCTGTTGAATGTGGACGCCAAGCTGCTGGCCAAATGTTGTCCTCCGGGATTGAGGATTGTGTTCCAGACATTATTGGGAAGGACCAGACGGGGTTTGTTAAGGGTAGGCAGTTGGTGGCCAATGTAATAAGGCTGTTAAATGTGATCATGATGTCCCCGGAAGGTAGGGAGGTGGAGGTACTGATCGCAATGGATGTAGAAAAGGCTTTTGATCGAGTAGAATGGGACAATCTGTGGGAGGTACTGGGATGGTTCGGATTTGGGAGGGGCTTTATTGACTGTGTCAGGTTGCTGTATCAGGCTCCTGTGGCAAGTGTACGGACGAATAGGACAACATCGGACTATTTTAGACTGCACCGGGGGATGAGACAGGGATGCCCCCTCTCCCCAGTGCGCATTAGCCATAAAGTCGCTGGCAATTGCACTGAGAGCCTCAAGGGGCTGGCAGGGGCTGGTCCGGGGGGTGGGAGTGGAGCACAGAGTCTCGCTTTACGTAGACGACTTGCTCCTGTATGTATCGGACCCAGCAGAGGGGATGGAAGAAATCGTGAGGTTTCTGGGGGAATTTGGCCGGTTTTCGGTGTGTAAGCTAAATATGGGGAAAAGTGAAATGTTTGCGGTCCAGGCTAGGGGACAGGAGAGGCGATTGGAGGAACTGCCATTTAGTGTGGTAGGGGGAAGCTTTAGGTCTAGGCATCCAAATGGCGTGGGAATGGGAACAGCTGCACAAAGTAAATCTGGCCCGACTAGTAGACCAAATGAAGGACGATTTTCGGAGGTGGGACGCGCTCCCGCTGTCACTCGCTGGGAGGGTGCAGACGGTGAAGTTGACGGTCCTCCCGAGATTCCTGTTTGTGTCCAGTGTCTCCCCATCTTTATCCCGCGGTCCTTTTTTAAACGGGTTAACAAAGTGATCACTGGCTTTGTTTGGTCGGGCAAGACCCCGCGAGTAAGGAGGGGGATGCTTGAGCGGAGCCGGGGAGTGGACGGGCTGGCGCTATCAAACTTCAGTAACTACTATTGGGCGGCGAATACCAGCCCCGTGGTGGTGGCGGCCCTGAGAGTCTGGGGACAATGGAGGAAGCATGTGGGAGCAGAGGGAGCATCGGTCTGGTCCCCAAACTGTAATAATCACCGGCTTGCCCCGGGAAGGATGAATGGGGGGTTCCGGAGATGGCAGAGAGCAAGGATTGAGAGGATGGGGGATTTGTTTATAGAGCGGAGCTTTCCTAGCCTGAGGCTGCTGGAGGAGAAATTTGGATTGGCGAGGGGAAACAAATTCAGGTACCTGCAGGTGCGGGACTTCCTAGTTTTGAACCTTCCCACTCCTACCACCAAGGGGGATACAGCACAGGGTAGTTTCCAGAGGGTGGGTGGGAGAAGGGAGGGTCTCTGACATTTACAAGGAACTTATGGGGTCAGAGGAGACGCAGACTGGGCAGCTGAAGCGCAAGTGGGAAGAGGAGTTGGGAGGAGAGATAGAGGATGGTCTCTGGGTGGACGCATTAAGTAGAGTCAATGCATCTGCAACATGTGCCAGGCTTAGCCTGATACAATTCAAGGTCGTTCGCCGGGCTCACATGACAGTGGCCCGGATGTGCAGGTTCTTTGGGGTAGAAGATGGGTGTGCAAAGAGCGCGGGAGGGCCAGCGAACCATGTCCACATGTTCTGGGCATGCCCGAAGCTTAGGGGATTCTGGCAGGGGTTTGCAGATGTCATGTCCACGGTGTTAACAACAAGGGTGGCGCTGAGTCCAGAGGTGGTGATTTACAGGGTGTCGGAAGACCCGGGAATCCAGGAGGAGAAAGAGGTAGACATTCTGGCCTTTGCTTCCTTGGTAACCCGGAGATGGATACTATTAGCCTGGAGGGACTCTCAGCCCCCGAAGTCAGAGACCCGGCTACCGGACATGGCTAGCTTTCTCTGTCTGGAGAAAATCAAGTTCGCCTTGAGAGGGTCAGTGTTAGGGTTCGCCCGGAGGGTTAGGGTTCGCAACCGTTCGTCGACTTCTTTGCGGAAAATTAATCGTCGGCGGGGGGAGGGGGGTGGGGGGGCGGGGGTTGATGCTCGATCAATTACAATCAAAGACAAAGTGGTATCATAACTGAAGGCTTTAATCGACTGGAACTGTTCCCCAGCAGCTTTGGTACAGAAATGAGGGCTGCTGGGATGGCACCTGTTCTTACACCCTGCCTGTCAGGGCGGAGCTACGTACCAAACAGCCAATGGTAAACTCCTAGGTTTAACCAATGGTCTTCAGCCTCTCGGACTGTAATACCTGATAATACCACAGGGGGGGCTAGTTTAGCTTAGAGTAGGGGGTTAATAAAGGTGAAACCTGTAAGTGAGGAAGACGGCTTTTGCACTATGTTTATAGTTTCATGTATATTGTTTATTTTGTTGTCGCTGTAAAACCATAAAATACCTCGATGTTTATTTTTAAAAGTCAACTGCACTGCTGTGGGTCTGGGGGAACTAGGACAGAGTTCCTTCCCGAAAGGGTTCCCCAACACTGATGAGACTTCCAATATATTTTATAATAATAATAATCTTTATTATGGTCAAAAGTAGGCTTACATTAACACTGCAATGAAGTTACTGTGAAAAGCCCCTAGTCGCCACACTCCGGCGCCTGTTCGGGTACACGGAGGGAGAATTCAGAATGTCCAATTCACCTAACAAGCACGTCTTTCAGGACTTGTGGGAGGAAAGCGGAGCGCCCGGAGGAAACCCACGCAGACACGGGGAGAACGTGCAGACTCCGTACAAACAGTGACCCAGCGGGAAATCGAACCCGGGGCCCTGGCGCTGTGAAGCAACAGTGCTAACCACTGTGCTACCATGCTGCCCTGAACAATATACTGAACAACCTACCTGTATAGGAAAGACTGTATAGGATTGTAAAAATAGAAAGCAACGGAAACAAAGTGACCTTTTAACAGGGGCCTGTATAATGCCCAAGCAGTGATTTATGTGCAATACAAGAGAGAGAGAGAGAGAGGCATAAATCAGTGATTAATGTGGCATAAAAGCACAGCTGTTGAACTACACATACTACACACTGTCCCCCAGCATTAATTCACACATCTGCTGCAGTCAGGCTGGCAGCGGACGGGGAGGAGTAAATACGATGCAGAAGGAAACAGACAGAGTTTGTGCTCCCCACCTCTCCTCTTCCTCGGGATTTGTGGTTAGGCCCCGTGCTCACTTACCCACAGTGGTTTCTGGTCCGGTGTCACCAGGATTTTGAAATTCCCATCCCGGTTTTCAAATCGCTCCATGGCTGTCGCCCTAATCTCCTCCAGCCCCATGACCCTCTTTGAGAATTCTGGCCTCTTGCACATCCCCGATTTTCATCGCTCCACAGCTGTGTCTTCAGCTGCCCGGGCCCAAAGTCCTGACGTTTCAATGCTAAACCTCTCCACCTCCCTACCTCTCTCTTCCTTAAAGATGTTCTTTAAAACTTATCTCGTTGACCAAGTTTTTCAGTCAAATATCCTGATATTTCCTTCTGCGGCCTGGTGTCAAATTTGGTTTGTGAAGTGCCTTGGGATGCGTTACCATATTAAAAGGTGCCGTACAAATACAAATTGTTGTTTTCAGCCGTTAAGCCCCTTGGAGAGGATAGAGAGAAGGTTTCCCTGAATCAAACTAGAGTTGAGATTACGGAGAAGCCAGGATTAGTCTCCTTGGAGTGGGGAAGATAAAAAGCGGATTCAATTGAGGTATCAGAGATAATTCTGATGCAACAAGTAGAGCAACTTTGTTGTAACCAGGGTAGCGAGAGGAGGGGGTCAGATTTAGGATCATAGAATTTTACAACACAGAAAGAGGCCCTTCGGCCCATCGTGTGTGTGCCGGCCATCAAGCACCTATCTATTCTAATCCCATTTTCTAGCCTTGTATGCTACGGCGTTACATTTAATGTTGAGGGTTCCTGCCTCTACCACCCTTCCAGGCAGCGAGTTCCAAATTCCCACAACCCTCTGGGTGAAAATGATTTTCCTCAAAGCCCCTCTAAATCTCCTGCCCTCATCTTAAATCTATGCCCCCTGGGTATAGCACCCGCAATTAAGGGGAAAATTCCCTTCCAATCTACCCTCAGAATTTTGTACATTTCAATCAGGTCCCAGGTGTCCGTCCTCCCCCCCGTCCGTTCCCCCCCCCATCCCCCCCTCCGTCCCCCCTGCTCTCGGGGAAACAACCTCAGCCTAAACAGCGTCTCTTCATGGCTGAAACGCCCCAGCCCTGGTAGTATCCTGGTGAATGTAAAGCTTAAAGCAATTCACAAAAGAATGAGGGAGAAAATTGAGAATAATTCTGTTGTGTTATGTAATATGGAATAACACAAGCTTCCACTTGATGCAGTTTTGAGTAAAAGATGCTCCAGACTTTGAAGTGAGTTCAATGTGTTTTGTTGAACTATTAGCACAGTTCTCAATGAGTCGACTCTCTGTTAATCTAAATGTAATATCTCAGTCTCACTGAAGCAGCCTTGCTCTGAGCCACGTGCTGGGGTGTGATGCTGAGGATACACCCTGTCTCACTCTGTAGATGTTGGTCTGTGGAAAGAGGCGGGGTGTGAGTGCCTCATCCCTTTTATAGAGAGATACCACCCCTGAGTGTCCTGACTGCTCATTGGTCGTGTCCTATTCTATGTGTTCATTAGCTGCATGTTTGCATATCGTGGCATATTCCTTCAGGGTATTGATATTGGGCGAGATTCTCCGACCCCCCACCGGGTCAGAGAATCGCCGGGGGCTGGCATGAATCCCGCCCCCGCCGGTTGCCGAATTCTCCACCACCAGATATTCGGCGGGGGCGGGAATCGCGCCGCGCCGGTTGGCAGGACCCCCCGCGCGATTCTCCGGCCCGGATGGGCCGAAGTCCCGCCGCTAAAATGCCTGTCCCGCCGGCGTAGATTAAACCACCTACCTTACCGGCGGGACAAGGCGGCGCGGGCGGGCTCCGGGGTCCTGGGGGGGGGCGCGGGGCGATCTGGCCCCGGGGGGTGCCCCCACGGTGGCCTGGCCCGCGATCGGGGCCCACCGATCCGCGGGCGCGCCTGTGCCGTGGGGGCACTCTTTCCCTTCCGCCTTCGCCACGGTCTCCACCATGGCGGAGGCAGAAGAGACTCCCTCCACTGCGCATGCACGGGAATGCCGTCAGCGGCTGCTGACGCTCCCGCGCATGCGCCGCCCGGAAATGTCATTTCCGCGCCAGCTGGCGGGGCACCAAAGGCCTTTTCCGCCAGCTGGTAGGGCGGAAAATAGTCCGGCGCGGGCCTAGCCCCTTAAGGTTGGGGCTCGGCCCCCAAAGATGCGGAGCATTCCGCACCTTTGGGGCGGCGCGATGCCCGACTGATTGGCGCCTTTTTGGGCGCCAGTCGGCGGACATCGCGCCGTTTCCATGATCTTGAATGTGTAACTTGAAAAGGTGATGAAAACAGGTTCCTTGGGAACTTTTAAAAGGCAATTGAACAGGTGTCATAGGAGGAGTATGCTCTACGACTGACAGTCGAGGTTAAAAAAACAGAGCCAACCAATCTTACCTGGTACAGATTTATTAACATAGTCAATCTTTACAGGGAAATCTCTCCAAGTTTGACTGACCCTGTCAATATGTACCTCTTTATTTGTGCTCTATTAACCAAAATAATATCCTCCATCTCTTGATACTTAACTTCAATTAATAATCTTTTTATTAGTGTCACAAGCAGGCTTACATTAACACTGCAATGAAGTTAGTGTGAAAATCTCCCAGTCGCCACATTCCGGCACCTGTTCGGGTACACAGGGAGAATTCAGAACATTCAATTCACCTAACAAGCACGTCTTTCAGGATTTGTGGGAGGAAACCGGAGCACCCGGAGGAAACCCACGCACACACGGGGAGAACGTGCAGACTCCGCACGGACAGTGACCCAAGCCGGGAATCGAACCTGGGACTCTGGCCCTGTGAAGCAACGGTGCTAACCACTGTGCTACCGTGCTGCTCGATTGAAAGAATTTCTCAAGGTCATAAATGGTTTGCCACTTATCGTGAGGCGGTATCCCTTTGTTATAGATTCCCCAGCCGCCAAGGAAAACAACCCGATGGCCACTCTATCTCTCCCCTTCAGAATCTTATATATGAGATCACCTCGCTTTCCTCGAAACTCCAGCAATTATAGATACAATTCATTCAGCCTGTCATCATAGGGCATCCCTCTCACTCACCCCTCTCACTCATCCCAGAAAGCAATACAGTGAATGTTCACTGTACTGCCTCCAAGGCAAGTGTTTTCTTAATATGGAGACTCAAACTGCACACAATGCTGCAGGTGTCGCCATACCAAAGCCCAGTAAAGGTGTAGCAAGGCCTCTTTATTCTTGCACTCCAATCCCCTTGCAATAACGACCCACATGCCAAATTGCCTGCTGTGGCTGCACACCAACTTTGTGTTTCTTGTGCAAGTACAAGAACGTGAACATTTCATGCCTTTTAAAACATTTTCTGCATTTATTTCTTACAACCAAATGGAATAACCTCACTCTTCCCCACGTTATACGCCTTCTGCCAATTTGTTACTCACTCACTCAAACTGTCTTTGTAGCCCGCGTCCCCCCCACAGTTTGCATTTCCACCCAGCCTTATATAATCAGCCAACTTACATACATTACTCTCCGTCTCTGTGTCAAGGTCATTAATAGATTGTAAATAGCCGAGGCCGAGCACCTATCCATGTGGCACTGCACTGGTCACACAGCCTGCTAACCTGGGAATAACCCCACTTATTCCTACTCTTTACTTTCCCTCGTCAGTACTCTCTATCCATGCCAATATATTATCCCCCAACTCCACGAACCGTTACCTTGCATTAATCTGTTCTGCGACACCAAATGCCTTTTGGAAAAGATAGTAATTGGACATGTGCTTGAAGAGAAACAGTTAGGATGTGGGGCTAGATTGGATCACTCCTTTAGACAGTATGACAGGTCTGGCCAGGATTCCTCTTGCACAGTAAGATCTACGGGCGGGTTCTCTGTCCCGCCAGCCCCCTTTCCTGCCAGCAGCAGGATTCTCCATTCCCGCAGCCGGCCGATGGGGGGGCTGAATTCTCCGATCGCATTCGGCAGCGGGGTGGAGAATCCCCGGCGACGCCGAAATCGGGGGCGGTGCCGATTTTGCGTTTCTCCGCGGCCTCCATACGTTGGCTGAGGCCCGCCTCGCGTCGCTCCGTCCCCGACCGGCCGAGTTTCCGACGGCGTGGGACACGTGTGGTCTCCCCCGACGGGAACTCGGCGTGGCGGCTGCGGACTCAGTCCAGCGCCGCCACAGTCGGGGGAGGGCCGATGTGCAGGGTAGGTGAAATGGCCACGCTAAATTGCCCCTTAATTGGGGAAAAATGAATGGGGTACTCTAAATCTATTTTAAAAAAGACATTTTCCATCTCTCTCATCAATCCGAGTGATTGGAAGCAACAGCGATTGGAATAGAGTTGTCAGGGTTTAATCTGTAATTGCCGTGTAACTACAGGATTTTACATACAAAACCCTTGCCTGCCTGCTCTTCAAACTGGTTTTAACCTGACTCTCAAAAGCCACACAGAGTCTTTCCACCACTGCAGGATATAAGAGTGTTTTTTCTGGGTGAACCGAGGCAACAAGAAACAACTCTGCAAACGTGAAAGAAATCCAAAAATAAATAAACGCCGGGAAGACTCAGCTGGTCTGACAGTATCTGCGGAGAAAGAAAAGGGTTAATGTTTCAGGTCGATGACCATCCACAGGCTCTGGGGAGTTCCAGGTGAAAGTTAAATGATGTGTACTGGTGCCATCTTGGCAGAGGAACATGTGCCATTGGGAGGAAGAGAAGAAAATGGTCTGTCCATCCATTTTGATGCTGCCTCAGGGCAGGTCACCACTCTCCCAGATGGGCTACAAGCAAGGCCACCCTTTACATTACAGGCGGAACCTTCTGTTCAACCTGGAAGACCCTCAGCACTGGAATAAGCCATTGGGCCCAGATATGCCTTTCTCCCACCGCTCTTACCACATCCTCCTATTCCTATCTCCTACACTTGATTAGCTAACTTAATAATAATAATCTTTATTGTCACAAGTGGGCTTACATTAACACTGCAATGAAATTACTGTGAAAAGCCCCTAGTCGCCACATTCCGGCACCTGTTTGGGTACACAGAGGGAGAATTCAGAATGTCCAATTCACCTCACAAGCGCGTCTTTCGGGACTTGTGGGAGGAAACCGGAGGAAATCCCTGCAGACACGGGGAGAACGTGCAGACTCCGCACAGACAGTGACCCAAGCTGGGAATCGAACCTGGGACCCTGGTGCTGGTGCAATCCATATGAACTGTGGAATAGTTCCTATGGACTGGAGGACAGCAAATGTAACCCGATGATTAGAAAGGGAGGTAGAGAGAAAACAGGGAATTACAGACCATCAGCCTGACATCGGTAGTGGGGAAAATGCTGGAGTCCATTATAAAAGATTTAATAGCAGAGCGCTCTGAAAACAGTGTCGGGATCGGACAGTCAGCATGGATTTACGAAAGGGAAAGCATGCTTGACCAAGTGATGTATTAAGATGGATAGAAAACTGGATGACAGATAGGAAACAAAGAGGGGGATTAAACAGGTATTTTTCCAAGTGGCAGGCAGTAACTGGTGGTGTGACTGAATGGCCCACTCCTGCTCATATTTTGTTTCTATGTAAACTTTCAAACTGGAATTGGATGGATAATTGAAGAAGAAAATTTTGCTGGGCTATGGGGAAGAGCATGAATGGGGTGGTGGGTTGGGTATATTTGAATTGGCTAAACAATGACCTCCGCATGCACAATAGGCCAGAAAAATGTTTATTCCTTCACAAGTGTATTTGTTGCCCATCGCCAATTACCCTCAAGGTGGTGGTCAGATGCTGCCTTAAACAGCTGCAGTCCGGGTAGGTAAACCCACTGTGCTGTTAGGGAGGGAGTTCCAGGATGTTGCCCCAGCGACAGTTAAAGAACAGAGATATGGCTCCGAGTCAGGATGGTGAGTGACTTGGAGGGGAACCTCCAGGTGGTGGGGTTCCCAGGTATCTGCTGCTCTTGTCCTTCTAGATGGATGGTGTTGAGTTTCTTGAGTGTTGTTGGAGCTGCACTCACCCAGACAAGTGGAGAGCATTCCATCTCACTCCGGACTTATGCCTGGTCAACAGTGGACAGAACCCCCACCAGGAGATCCCGTCGCTGGCCAATCGCAGGCTGCCTCCGTAGTGCGGAGGGTGTGGGGGGGGGGGTGGTGATGGGACACCCCACCCACAATATTTATAGGCCTGGTCCAATTAAATTTCTGGTCACTGGACACCCCCATGTTCACAGTGGGAGATTTGGTGATGGTAATGCTACTGAATGTCAGAAGGCGATGGTTGAATTCTCTCTTGTTGACATTGGTCATTGCCTGGCACTTGAGGTACAGACATTGTTTGTCACATGCCAGCCCAAGCCTGAACGTTGCCCAGGTCTTGCTGCTTATGAGCACAGACTGACTCAGTATCTGAGGGGTCACGAATGGTATCAGTGAACATTCCCATTATGGATGGATGGTCATTGAAGTATTCGAAGATGGCTGGGCCTCGGACATTATCCTGTGGAACTCTTGCAATCACGTTCTGGAGCGAGATGATTAACCTGCAATAACCACCTTCCTTTGTGCCAGGTGTATGACTCCAATCAGCAG
The DNA here is from genome assembly GCF_047496885.1 of Scyliorhinus torazame. Lineage (NCBI taxonomy): Eukaryota > Metazoa > Chordata > Chondrichthyes > Carcharhiniformes > Scyliorhinidae > Scyliorhinus > Scyliorhinus torazame. The sequence goes on from NC_092720.1 coordinate 13,118,987, forward strand.
ACAGTGCCGCTCACCCCTCCCCCCACCTCCCCGCCCCACCCCCCTCCCCACCCCCACCCCTTCCCCGCCGATTCCCATTGACTTGGGTTTTGCTGGGGTACCGGTGCCATACTCAGTCAAATGTTGCCTTGATGTCGAGGGCAGTCACTCTCACCTCATCTCTGGAGTTCAGCTCTTTTATCCATGTTTGAACCGAGGCTGTAATGAGGTCAGGAGCTGAGTGACCCTCGCAGAACCCAAGCTGAGCGTCCGCCAGCAGGTTGTTGCTGAGTAAGTGCCGTGTGGTGTCACTGTTGACGATACTTTTCATCACTTTGCAGATGGAAGCCTCCTTCTGTGCTGATGAAAGTGTGAGGAAAGACTATCTGGCTCAGAGCTCTGTCTCTCCCCCCCGATTCCAAACCTCATTATTTATTTGGTTAGTGTCACGGGCAAAGCTGCAGTTCGAAAATATTGGAATTTCTGGACTGAATCAGGTCACGGTAACTCTCACCTCGGACTCCGAAAGTTCTCCGTTCCAGATCCACCACCAACTCCAGAGACTCGAGGCTGACATTGCCAGTGTCGTGCGGGGGGGGGGTGCTGCACTGTTGCTGATGCCGTCTTTCAGAGGAGATGTTAATTAGGATGACATAAAAGATGCCGCGGCACATTTCAACAAGAGTGTTCCAAATCATAAGGGGGCTGGGCCAATTCGATCGGGAGAAACTATTCCCAATGATGGAATTAGCAGAGAACGCTTGATTTTGCCAACATGAGTGGCTGGGATCTAGAGCGCACACCTTGAGTGGCTGTGATCTAGAATGCACGCCGTGAGTTGCTGGGATCTAGAATGCATGCCGCAAGTGGCTGGGGTCTAGAACGCATGCCACGAGTGGCTAGGGTCTAGAACGCACGCCGCGAGTGGCTGGGATCTAGAACGCACACCGCGAGTGGCTGGGATCTAGAATGCACTACGCGAGTGGCTACGGTCTAGAACACACGCTATGAGTGGATGGGATCTACACTGCACACCGTGAGTGGCTGGGATCTAGAACACATGCCGTGCGTGGCTGGGGTCTAGAACGCATGCCACGAGTGGCTGGGGTCTAGAACGCACGCCGCGAGTGGCTGGGCTCTAGAACGCACGAGGGGCTGTCTAGAATGCACCTTGCGAGTGGCTGGGGTCTAGAATGCACACCGCGAGTGGCTGGGATCTAGAACGCACACCGCGAGTGGCTGGGCTCTAGAACGCACGAGGGGCTGTCTAGAATGCACCTTGCGAGTGGCTGGGGTCTAGAATGCACACCGCGAGTGGCTGGGATCTAGAACGCACACCGCGAGTGGCTGGGGTCTGGAACACACACCTTGAATGGCTGTGATCTAGAATGCACGCCGTGAGTTGCTGGGATCTAGAATGCACGCCGCAAGTGGCTGGGGTCTAGAACGCATGCCACGAGTGGCTGGGGTCTAGAACGCATGCCGCGAGTGGCTGGGATCTAGAACGCACACCGCGAGTGGCTGGGGTCTGGAACACACGGCATGAGTGGCTGGGGTCTAGAACAAATGCCTCGAATGGATGGGATCTACAACCCACACCGCGAGTGGCTGGGATCTAGAATGCACTACGCGAGTGGCTACGGTCTAGAACACACGCTATGAGTGGATGGGATCTACACTGCACACCGTGAGTGGCTGGGATCTAGAACACATGCCGTGCATGGCTGGGGTCTAGAATGCACGCCACGAGGGGCTGTCTAGAATGCACCTTGCGAGTGGCTGGGGTCTAGAATGCACACCGCGAGTGGCTGGAGTCTAGAACGCACGCCGCGAGTGGCGGGGATCTAAAATGCACGCCGCGAGTGGCTGGGGTCTAGACGCACGCCGCGAGTCGATGGGATCTACAACGCACACCGTGAGTGGCTGGGATATAGAATGCACGCCGCGAGTGGCTGGGGTCTAGAACATGTACCGCGAGTGGCTGTCTAGAACGCACGCCGCGAGTGGCTGGGGTCTAGACCGCACGCCGCGAGTCGATGGAATCTACAACGCACACCGTGAGTGGCTGGGATATAGAATGCACGCCGCGAGTGGCTGGTGTCTAGAACATGCACCGCGAGTGGCTGTCTAGAACGCATGCCGCGAGTGGCGGGGATCTAAAGCGCACGCCGCGAGTGGCTGGGGTCTAGAACGCACGCCATGAGTGGCTGGGGTCTAGAACGCATGCCGCGAGTGGTTGGGGTCTAGAACGCACGCCGTGAGTCGATGGGATCTACAACGCACACCGTGAGTGGCTGATATCTAGAATGCACGCCACGAGTGGCTGGGGTCTAGAACGCACGCCGTGAGTCGATGGGATCTACAACGCACGCCGCGAGTGGCTGGGGTCCAGAATACACGCCGCGAGTGGTTTGGGGTCTAGAACGTACACTGCGAGTGGCTGGGATCTAGAATGCACGCCGCGAGTGGCTGGGGTCTAGAACGCACACTGCGAGTGGCTGGGATCTAGAAGCCAAGCCGCGACTGGCTGGGATTTAGAACGTACACCACGAGTGGCTGTGAGCTAGGACGCATACTGCAGGTAGCTCGGATCTAGAACATACATTGCGAGTGGCTGGGATCTAGAACCCACGATGTGAGAGGCTGTGGTCTAGAATGCACACCTCGAGTGGCTGGGATGTAGAAAGCTCTTACAGGTCCCCAAGTCTGCGGTCTCGCAAAAACCTGCTTACCCTTCCCGCATGTCCATGTAGAACCCCTGGCCCTGTTAAGTGACCCACACCTGGGTAGGGTACAGCACCACAAACTTCACTCCTTGCTTGAACAGGACCGCTTTCACCCTGCTGAACCCCGTCCAGTGCTTCACCAGGCCTCCGCCCCCACCAGCTTCCCAAGCGTGTTTGCTACATACGTCGTAGCCTCGGTTCTCTGGCTGCCATCAGGCAACCCCAGAAACTGGAAATTCTGCCTCCTCAACTGATTCTCCAAATTGTCCACTTTCTCCCTCAACTTCCTTTGACCCTCCGCCACCTCGCCAACGAGGCCAGCCGGTTCTCATGGTCACCTAGTGACTCTTCCGTTTTTTGGAGCGACGCGCTATGTACCTCCAACCTCTGCTCCGCTCTCTCAATGGCTGTCCAGATCAGATTAGCCACCTTAACCAGGTCTTCAGAGGCCTCCTGTCTTTGCTGCCAGAACTGAACCGTCATTAACTCCACCTACTGTTCTGTGGACCATTAGGTAGGCAACAGTTCCACAGAGCTCTCTGCCATCTTTCCTTGTATCGCACTCCTCGAAAGCTCCTGGTCTGAATGTGACCCTTTACAGTTGCTCTCCTCGTTTGATAGGGCTGAGACAGGCCCACCCGAAGGAGAGTCCTTCGCTCTGTCTGCTCCTGTACTTTGTACCAGCAAACACCCCCCCGGAACGGATAACAAGGACCAAACAATCCCACCTCAAGCAGGATCCACCAACTGTGCGGCCACTCACTCAGTGGCCGCCACGGGATGTCTCCCGTGTTGTAAAACCGATGACTCTAAGAGTTCTCCCTGGCGTAAGGACCAACATTTATAGCCTCAAACCAAAAACTTAAGACAGATGGTCCGGCCATTGGTATTGTGGGATAAAAACAAAGTGCTGGAAAATTCAAGTGTTGCAGCATGTGACGAGGAGCGATAAGCAGAGTTAACATTTCAAAGGGGCGTCACGTTGGACTCAGAATGCTAACTCGGTTTCTCTCCCCACGGACACTGCCAGACCTGCTGGGCTTTCCCAGCATTTTCTGTTTCCGATCTCTGGCATCTGCTGAATTTTGCTTCATTCATGTGGGATCTTTCTTTGTACAAATTTGCCGCAGCTATTTCCTTTACTTGTGAAAGGTGCTATGCAAATGCACGTCTTTCTTTTGATAAGATTATTCTCAGCATAGTTACCTCAATAACGTCTCCTGTGTGAGTTCAAAGAGCATCTCATCAGTCACTCCCCCCTCTGCAACTAATTCTTGGCAGCAACATCGTTTGCCGTCAGCTCCTTTGTTCAGTGTTCCAGTTTCACACACTGGTGCTGACCACATTATTATACTTGGTTCAACTTACAACACATCAGCAGAACTTCACTCGTCCACCGCAGTGGCAAGGACAAATCTAATCTGTGGGCCCGGGTTGTAGGTTTAACCCAAACAATATATTGACCGTCTTAAGGTCAAGGGGAGATTCTAATAAAAGCATCAGTCCACGTTACGGCTTCCTCTTCCAAAGCCAACAATCTCTGTGTTTGGACAACAGAGCTGCACTAACCCCACACCAGCCCCACAAATCCCTGCCCCTGCTCCTCAAAACCACCTGCTAAGCAACCCCCCCACCCTCAACCAAGCTCCCACTACCCCCCCCCCCCCCCCACCCCCCCCCTCACAGCCCTAAATACACGTGCACACACTGAGCATCCATGACTAAAACAGATCATCTGGTCATTATCAAAGAACAGTACAGCACAGGAACAGGCCCTTCGGCCCTCCTAGCCTGCGCCAATCATGATGCCCGTCGAAACGAAAACCTTCTGCACTTTCGGGGTCCATATCCCTCTATTCCCATCCTATTCTGTCTGTGCGGCGTCTGCACGTTTTCCCTGTGTCTGCGTGGGTTTCCTCCGGGTGCTCCGGTTTCCTCCCACAAGTCCTGAAAGACGTGCTTGCTAAGTGAATTGGACATTCTGAATTCTCCCTCAGTGTACCCGAACAGGTGCCGGAATGTGGCGACTAGGGGCTTTTCACAGTAACTTCGTTGCAGTGTTAATGTGAGCCTACTTGTGACAATAATAAAGATTATTATTATAATTATTCATGTATTCGTCAAGATGCCTATTAAACGTCGCTATCGTACCCGATCCACCACCTCCCCCAGCAGTGTGTTCCAGGCACTCACCACCCTCTGTGTAATTTGCCTCACACATCTCCTCTATAAAAGGTTCCTCATTGGCGATAAAGTGTTTGGGGGATGGTCGGAGGCTACAGAAAGTGCCATAGAAGAGGTGCAAATCTTTTCTTCCGCCAGGTGAGTTATTAACTGAAGAGAGAGTTCTGAATGGCAAAGTAGCTTTTGTCAGACACATCCCCATGATATGTCAGGTCAGATGCAGGAAATGACATCTCCCACTGGCAGCTTATGGAAGAGTTATAACCCGTTCCCCCCATTCTCCACCCCCCCCCCCCTCCAACCCGATCTACCGCTGCCTCGCTCCCATTTCTCACACCATCGCTCTCTGTATCTCTAATTAATAACAGTGTGCTGGATTTGCAGGATTTATGCTGTACACTAAAATCCACTGGGACCGTCACATAACCTGCCCAGTCTCCATCATTGCAGGCGTCTGAAAATCACTCTTGTAGAAATCCAAGGTTGCAAAGGCTCGAGTCAGATTGAAAACCTTTTTTTTTTTAAATTTAGAGTACCCAATTATTTTTAGGGGCAATTTAGCGTGGCCAATCCGCCTACCCTGCACATCTTTGGATTGTGGGGGTGAGACCCACACAGACCCGGGGAGAATGCGAATGTGCAAACTCCACACAAACGGGATCGAACCCGGGTTCGCGGCGCCTTGATGCAGCGGTGCTGATCACTTTGGCAACGTGCCCCCCCTCCCCCACCACATCAGGTTGCAAACCTGCCCGATTTTTAACTCCCAGGCTTCATTTCAATATCCGGTTGATTCCTGCTCAAAGCTAACAGGAATTAAATCACAGGCGGAGTGGAAACGGGCAACGGAAAGAGGGTGGCTGGAGACCCATGGAATATGGTAGCCCACCAAATGCCAGAAACAACTCTTGCAATCTCAAAGCAGAATTAGACTTGTATTTGCACAAGGAAGCCATCAGCAACTCAGAGGCAGATAACGTCACGGAGAGGTATCGCCTCCTACTGGTACCATGCCTCCAATACAACTTGCAATACAGTCAGCATGAAACGAAGCAGCATCCATCAACAGCTTGCAGTTATCGACAGAAACCACAGAATCCCGACAGGGCAGCAGGAGGCCACTCGGCCCATCGGGTCTGCACCGACCCCCTGAAAGGACACTAGCCAGGCCCTCTCTCCTGTCCGATCCCCGTTACCCAGAAACTGACACTCAGCCACATACGGAGATGGCTGGACAGGTAACCGTTAGCTTGGAGCTGCAGGGATCGTGGGGGAGAGAAAGAGGACGTTTCTAATTTTGTTAACCCTTTGATGGGATGTGAGCATTGCTGGCAGGGCCAGCATTTGTTGCCCATCTTTAACTGCCCTTTAATTGAATGGTTCACCAGGCCATTTCAGAGGGCAGCTAAGAATCAATCACATTGCATAGCACTTACATGTAGGCCAGGCCAGGTAAGGATGGCCGATTTCCTTCCCTACAAAAAGGACATAAGTGAACCAGATGGGTTTTTAGGACAATCGATGATCCTTTCACGCTCACCAGCTTTGGTAGCATAGTGGATAGCACAAATGCTTCACAGCTCCAGGGTCCCAGGTTCGATTCCGGCTTGGGTCACTGTCTGTGCGGAGTCTGCACGTCCTCCCCGTGTGTGCGTGGGTTTCCTCCGGGTACTCCGGTTTCCTCCCACAGTCCAAAGATGTGCAGGTTAGGTGGATTGGTCACGATAAATTGCCCTTAGTGTCCAAAATTGCCCTTAGTGTTGGGTGGGGTTACTGGGTTATGGGAATAGGGTGGAGGTGTTGACCTTGGGTAGGGTGCTCTTTCCAGGAGCCGGTGCAGACTCGATGGGCCGAATGACTTCCTTCTGCACTGTAAATTCTATGAATTCTATGAAAAAAAAAAAACTGAGCTGGTTTAGCTCAGTGGGCTAGACAGCTGGTTTGTGATGCAGAACAAGGCCAGCAGCATGGGTTCAATTCCCGTACCAGCTTAGAATTCTGAATTCTCCCTCTGTGTACCCGAACAGGCGCCGGAATGTGGCGACGAGGGGCTTTTCCCAGTAACTTCATTGCAGTGTTAATGTAAGCCTACTTGTGACAATAAAGATCATTTATTTATTCATATTAATTGAACTTAAATTCCACCAGCTGCCGCGATGGGATTTGAACCTGCTTCCGCAGATCATTGGCCTGGGCCTCAGGTTTGCTAGTCTAGAGAAATTACTACGACATGACCGTCTCGCCCAAGCTTGGAGCCCAGGTAGCTGAAGGCACGGGCAGCAATGGTGAAATTCTAGGATGTACGAGAGGTCAGGACTGGAGGAACGCAGAGATACCGGCGGGTTGTAGGAGGTGCAGCGAGGCATCGCAGTAAAGAATTGGATTTTGTTTATTGTCACGTGTACCGAGGTACAGTGAAAAGTATTTTTCTGCGAGCAGCTCAACAGTTCATTAAGTACAAGACAAGAAAATAAAAGAAAATACATAATAGGGCAACACAAGGTACACAATGTAACTATGAGGTGTTGCCAGACTGAAAGCCAATGCAGGTCAGAGAGCACAGCAAATGGTGGGTGAACAACATTTGAGATATGAACAGGAGAGTTTGGGAGAATCTCCAATTCGCACAGGGTGGTGGAGGATGGGAGGCTCAGCCTGGAGAGAATTTGGAATGGACACATTGCGAGGAATCAAAAAGGCAGTGGTCAGGGTTTCAGATGAAAACAGAAAACTCTGGCAGCATGGATCTGTCAGAACTCAGTAGAAAGCACATTGAGGAACCTGAGTAAAGGTCCCCAGCCAAATATCACCTTGTCCTTTTCCCTTTCACATTTTCATCTCCATGTGTTTCCGGCATCCTGCAATCTGTTTCCCATTAAGGCCTTTGCTGTCTTTTCCAGGATGCTCTTAATATAAATCATTGCCTCATTATTAATCAATTGGGAGCAACACTTGGATCTACACAAAGCTGTTCTGAAACCCCACAGGAAATAGTTTAGACTTGTGTTCTCAACCTGGAGTCGAGCCCAGTACTAAATGGTCAAAAGTAAAATGTGTTCAGGAAGAATCCAAATGACTGAAATGGTGTGCGGTAGGATTATCCTTCAAGACTAAACCATACATGAAATTGTTGGAATAGCAGCCAATCACAGCAAAAGACAACTCAGTCTTCTTTTCAAGTATTTGGCCTTATTAAACCTGCAACATTATATTAAATAAATACATCGACACCAATTTCAATTCCTAAGTTTGATGGTCCACAGCAGGATCTCAATGACTTACACGGCTGTAACTGACACATTGGTCCATCTGATTCATCGGAGGCTATCTTGACCTTCATTCATGCAAATGGTCTCATTGCTAACAAAACAGTTTTTTCAATTTTTGTCACCTGGTGTGCATATCAACGCTCCCAGGACAGGTATAGCACAGGGTTAGACACACAGTAAAGCTCCCTCTACACTGTCCCCATCAAACACTCCCGAGACAAGTACAACACGGGGTTAGATACAGAGTAAAGCTCCCTCTACACTGTCCCCATCAAACACTCCCAGGACAGGTGCAGCACGGGGTTAGATACCGAGTAAAGCTCCCTCTGCACTGTCCCCATCAAACACTCCCAGGATAGGTACAGCACGGAGTTAGATACAGAGTAAAGCTCCCTCTGCACTGTCCCCATCAAACACTCCCAGGACAGGTACAGCACGGGGTTAGATACCGAGTAAAGCTCCCTCTGCACTGTCCCCATCAAACACTCCCAGGACAGGTACAGCACGGGGTTAGATACAGAGTAAAGCTCCCTCTACACTGTCCCCATCAAACACTCCCATGACAGGTACAGCATTGGGTTAAATACCGAGTAAAGCTCCCTCTACACTGTCCCCATCAAACACTCCCAGGACAGGTACAGCACGGGGTTAGATACAGAGTAAAGCTCCCTCTACACTGTCCCCATCAAACACTCCCAGGACAGGTACAGCACGGGATTAGATACAGAGTAAAGCTCCCTCTACATTGTCCCCATCAAACACTCCCGGGACAGGTACAGCACGGGGTTAGATACAGAGTAAAGCTCCCTCTACACTGTCCCCATCAAACACTCCCAGGATAGGTACAGCACGGGGTTAGATACAGAGTAAAGCTCCCTCTACACTGTCCTCATCAAACACTCCCAGGACAGGTACAGCATGGGGTTAGATGCAGAGTAAAGCTCCCTCTACACTGTCCCCATCAAACACTCCCGGGACAGGTGCAGCACGGGGTTAGATACCGAGTAAAGCTCCCTCTGCACTGTCCCCATCAAACACTCCCAGGACAGGTGCAGCACGGGGTTAGATACCGAGTAAAGCTCCCTCTGCACTGTGCCCATCAAACACTCCCAGGATAGGTACAGCACGGAGTTAGATACAGAGTAAAGCTCCCTCTGCACTGTCCCCATCAAACACTCCCAGGACAGGTACAGCACGGGGTTAGATACAGAGTAAAGCTCCCTCTACACTGTCCCCATCAAACACTTGCAGGACAGGTACAGCACGGGGTTAGATACAGAGTAAAGCTCCCTCTACACTGTCCCCATCAAACACTCCCATGACAGGTACAGCATTGGATTAAATACCGAGTAAAGCTCCCTCTACACTGTCCCCATCAAACACTCCCAGGACAGGTACAGCACGGGGGTTAGATACAGAGTAAAGCTCCCTCTACACTGTCCCCATCAAACACTCCCAGGACAGGTACAGCACGGGATTAGATACAGAGTAAAGCTCCCTCTACACTGTCCCCATCAAACACTCCCGGGACAGGTACAGCACGGGGTTAGATACAGAGTAAAGCTCCCTCTACACTGTCCCCATCAAACACTCCCAGGACAGGTTCAGCACGGGGTTAGATACAGAGTAAAGCTCCCTCTACACTGTCCTCATCAAACACTCCCAGGACAGGTACAGCATGGGGTTAGATACAGAGTAAAGTTCCCTCTACACTGTCCCCGTCAAACACTCCCGGGACAGGTACAGCACGGGATTAGATACAGAGTAAAGCTCCCTCTACACTGTCCCCATCAAACACTCCCGGGACAGGTGCAGCAAGGGGTTAGATACAGAGTAAAGCTCCCTCTACACTGTCCCCATCAAACACTCCCGGGACAGGTACAGCACGGGGTTAGATGCAGAGTAAAGCTCCCTCTACACTGTTCCCATCAACACTTCCAGGACAGGTACAGCACGGGGTTAGATACAGAGTAAAGCTCCCGCTACACTGTTCCCATCAAACACTTCCACGACAGGTACAGCACGGGGTTAGATACAGAGTAAAGCTCCCTCTACATTGTCCTCATCAAATACTCCCAGAACAGGCACAGCACGGGGTTAGATACAGAGTAAAGCTCCCTCTACACTGTCCCCATCAAACACTCCCAGGACAGGTACAGCACGGGGTTAGATACAGAGTAAAGCTCCCTCTATACTGGCCCCATCAAACACTCCCAGGACATGTACAGCATGGGGTTAGATACAGAGTAAAGCTCCCTCTACACTGTCGCCATCAAACACTCCCAGGACAGGTACAGCACGGGGTTAGATACAGAGTAAAGCTCCCTCTACACTGTCCTCATCAAACACTCCCAGGACAGGTACAGCATGGGGTTAGATACAGAGTAAAGCTCCCTCTACACTGTCCCCGTCAAACACTCCCGGGACAGGTACAGCACGGGATTAGATACAAAGTAAAGCTCCCTCTACACTGTCCCCATCAAACACTCCTGGGACAGGTACAGCACGGGGTTAGATACAGAGTAAAGCTCCCTCTACACTGTTCCCATCAACACTTCCAGGACAGGTACAGCACGGGATTAGATACAGAGTAAAGCTCCCTCTACACTGTCCCCGTCAAACACTCCCGGGACAGGTACAGCACGGGATTAGATACAGAGTAAAGCTCCCTCTACACTGTCCCCATCAAACACTCCCGGGACAGGTACAGCACGGGGTTAGATACAGAGTAAAGCTCCCTCTACACTGTCCTCATCAAATACTCCCAGGACAGGCACAGCACGGGGTTAGATACAGAGTAAAGCTCCCTCTACACTGTCCCCATCAAACACTCCCAGGACAGGTACAGCACGGGGTTAGATACAGAGTAAAGCTCCCTCTGCACTGTCCCCATCAGACACTCCCAGGACAGGTACAGCACGGGGTTAGATACAGAGTAAAGCTCCCTCTGCACTGTCCCCATCAAACACTCCCAGGACAGGTACAGCACGGGGTTAGATACAGACGAAAGCTCCCTCTGCACTGTCCCCATCAAACACTCCCAGGACAGGTACAGCACGAGGTTAGATACAGAGTAAAGCTCCCTCTACACTGTTCCCATCAAACACTTCCAGGACAGGTACAGCACGGGGTTAGATACAGAGTAAAGCTCCCTCTACACTGTCCCCATCAAACACTCCCAGGACAGGTACAGCACGGGGTTAGATACAGAGTAAAGCTCCCTCTATACTGGCCCCATCAAACACTCCCAGGACATGTACAGCATGGGGTTAGATACAGAGTAAAGTTCCTTCTACACTGTCGCCATCAAACACTCCCAGGACAGGTACAGCACGGGGTAAGATACAGAGTAAAGCTCCCTCTGCACTGTCCCCATCAAACACTCCCAGGACAGGTACAGCACGGGGTTAGATACAGAGTAAAGCTCCCTCTGCACTGTCCCCATCAAACACTCCCAGGACAGGTACAGCACGGGGTTAGATACAGAGTAAAGCTCCCTCTACACTGTCCCCATCAAACACTCCCGTGACAGGTACAGCATTGGGTTAAATACCGAGTAAAGCTCCCTCTACACTGTCCCCATCAAACACTCGCAGGACAGGTGCAGCACGGGGTTAGATACAGAGTAAAGCTCCCTCTACACTGTCCCCATCAAACACTCCCAGGACAGGTACAGCACGGGGTTAGATACAGAGTAAAGCTCCCTCTGCACTGTCCCCATCAAACACTCCCAGGACAGGTACAGCACGGGGTTAGATACAGAGTAAAGCTCCCTCTGCACTGTCCCCATCAAACACTCCCAGGACAGGTACAGCACGGGGTTAGATACAGGGTAAAGCTCCCTCTGCACTGTCCCCATCAAACACTCCCAGGACAGGTACAGCATGGGGTTAGATACAGAGTAAAGCTCCCTCTGCACTGTCCCCATCAAACACTCCCAGGACAGGTACAGCACGGGGTTAGATACAGAGTAAAGCTCCCTCTACACTATCCCCATCTAACACTCCCAGGGCAGGTACAGCACGGGGTTTGATACAGAGTAAAGCTCCCTCTACACTGTCCCCATCAAACACTCACAGGACAGGGACAGCACGGGGTTAGATACAGAGTAAAGCTCCCCTGCACTGTCCCCATCAAACTCTCCCAGGACAGGTACAGCACGGGGTTAGATACAGAGTAAAGCTCCCTCTACACTGTCCCCATCAAACACTCCCAGGACAGGTACAGCACGAGGTTAGATACAGAGTAAAGCTCCCTCTACACTGTCCCCATCAAACACTCCCAGGACAGATACGGCATGGGGTTAGATACAGAGTAAAGCTGCCTCTACACTGTCTCCATCAAACACTCCCATGACAGGTACAGCACGGGGTTAGATACAGAGTAAAGCTCCCTCTACACTGTCCCCATCAAACACTCCCAGGACAGGTACAGCACGGGGTTAGATACAGAGTAAAGCTCCCTCTACACTGTCCCCATCAAACACTCCCAGGGCAGGTACAGCACGGGGTTAGATACAGAGTGAAGCTCCCTCTACACTGTCCCCATCAAACACTCTCAGGGGAGGTACAGCAGGGGGTTAGATACAGAGTAAAGCTCCCTCTACACTGTCCCCATCAAACACTCCCGGGACAGGTACAGCACGGGGTTAGATGCAGAGTAAAGCTCCCTCTACACTGTTCCCATCAACACTTCCAGGACAGGTACAGCACGGGGTTAGATACAGAGTAAAGCTCCCGCTACACTGTTCCCATCAAACACTTCCACGACAGGTACAGCACGGGGTTAGATACAGAGTAAAGCTCCCTCTACATTGTCCTCATCAAATACTCCCAGAACAGGCACAGCACGGGGTTAGATACAGAGTAAAGCTCCCTCTACACTGTCCCCATCAAACACTCCCAGGACAGGTACAGCACGGGGTTAGATACAGAGTAAAGCTCCCTCTATACTGGCCCCATCAAACACTCCCAGGACATGTACAGCATGGGGTTAGATACAGAGTAAAGCTCCCTCTACACTGTCGCCATCAAACACTCCCAGGACAGGTACAGCACGGGGTTAGATACAGAGTAAAGCTCCCTCTACACTGTCCTCATCAAACACTCCCAGGACAGGTACAGCATGGGGTTAGATACAGAGTAAAGCTCCCTCTACACTGTCCCCGTCAAACACTCCCGGGACAGGTACAGCACGGGATTAGATACAGAGTAAAGCTCCCTCTACACTGTCCCCATCAAACACTCCTGGGACAGGTACAGCACGGGGTTAGATACAGAGTAAAGCTCCCTCTACACTGTTCCCATCAACACTTCCAGGACAGGTACAGCACGGGATTAGATACAGAGTAAAGCTCCCTCTACACTGTCCCCGTCAAACACTCCCGGGACAGGTACAGCACGGGATTAGATACAGAGTAAAGCTCCCTCTACACTGTCCCCATCAAACACTCCCGGGACAGGTACAGCACGGGGTTAGATACAGAGTAAAGCTCCCTCTACACTGTCCTCATCAAATACTCCCAGGACAGGCACAGCACGGGGTTAGATACAGAGTAAAGCTCCCTCTACACTGTCCCCATCAAACACTCCCAGGACAGGTACAGCACGGGGTTAGATACAGAGTAAAGCTCCCTCTGCACTGTCCCCATCAGACACTCCCAGGACAGGTACAGCACGGGGTTAGATACAGAGTAAAGCTCCCTCTGCACTGTCCCCATCAAACACTCCCAGGACAGGTACAGCACGGGGTTAGATACAGACGAAAGCTCCCTCTGCACTGTCCCCATCAAACACTCCCAGGACAGGTACAGCACGAGGTTAGATACAGAGTAAAGCTCCCTCTACACTGTTCCCATCAAACACTTCCAGGACAGGTACAGCACGGGGTTAGATACAGAGTAAAGCTCCCTCTACACTGTCCCCATCAAACACTCCCAGGACAGGTACAGCACGGGGTTAGATACAGAGTAAAGCTCCCTCTATACTGGCCCCATCAAACACTCCCAGGACATGTACAGCATGGGGTTAGATACAGAGTAAAGTTCCTTCTACACTGTCGCCATCAAACACTCCCAGGACAGGTACAGCACGGGGTAAGATACAGAGTAAAGCTCCCTCTGCACTGTCCCCATCAAACACTCCCAGGACAGGTACAGCACGGGGTTAGATACAGAGTAAAGCTCCCTCTGCACTGTCCCCATCAAACACTCCCAGGACAGGTACAGCACGGGGTTAGATACAGAGTAAAGCTCCCTCTACACTGTCCCCATCAAACACTCCCGTGACAGGTACAGCATTGGGTTAAATACCGAGTAAAGCTCCCTCTACACTGTCCCCATCAAACACTCGCAGGACAGGTGCAGCACGGGGTTAGATACAGAGTAAAGCTCCCTCTACACTGTCCCCATCAAACACTCCCAGGACAGGTACAGCACGGGGTTAGATACAGAGTAAAGCTCCCCCTGCACTGTCCCCATCAAACACTCCCAGGACAGGTACAGCACGGGGTTAGATACAGAGTAAAGCTCCCTCTGCACTGTCCCCATCAAACACTCCCAGGACAGGTACAGCACGGGGTTAGATACAGGGTAAAGCTCCCTCTGCACTGTCCCCATCAAACACTCCCAGGACAGGTACAGCATGGGGTTAGATACAGAGTAAAGCTCCCTCTGCACTGTCCCCATCAAACACTCCCAGGACAGGTACAGCACGGGGTTAGATACAGAGTAAAGCTCCCTCTACACTATCCCCATCTAACACTCCCAGGGCAGGTACAGCACGGGGTTTGATACAGAGTAAAGCTCCCTCTACACTGTCCCCATCAAACACTCACAGGACAGGGACAGCACGGGGTTAGATACAGAGTAAAGCTCCCCTGCACTGTCCCCATCAAACTCTCCCAGGACAGGTACAGCACGGGGTTAGATACAGAGTAAAGCTCCCTCTACACTGTCCCCATCAAACACTCCCAGGACAGGTACAGCACGAGGTTAGATACAGAGTAAAGCTCCCTCTACACTGTCCCCATCAAACACTCCCAGGACAGATACGGCATGGGGTTAGATACAGAGTAAAGCTGCCTCTACACTGTCTCCATCAAACACTCCCATGACAGGTACAGCACGGGGTTAGATACAGAGTAAAGCTCCCTCTACACTGTCCCCATCAAACACTCCCAGGACAGGTACAGCACGGGGTTAGATACAGAGTAAAGCTCCCTCTACACTGTCCCCATCAAACACTCCCAGGGCAGGTACAGCACGGGGTTAGATACAGAGTGAAGCTCCCTCTACACTGTCCCCATCAAACACTCTCAGGGGAGGTACAGCAGGGGGTTAGATACAGAGTAAAGCTCCCTCTGCACTGTCCCCATCAAACACTCCCAGGGCCTGCCCTGCATGTCAGCTTGTACGAGCAAGTGCACAGGTGGTGCTGAATCTTCTGAGTGAGTGTTTCCACATTTAAGTTTGATTTTGATTTCCAGCACCTTCGGTAGTTTGTCACAATTATTAAGTTACACATTTAATGCCGGTGGTTGAAATAGGAAACATGAAGACTTGTTCCATTCACATGCTGAAGGCGGCTTTGCCAATACCAGGCTGGCTTCTCTCAATATCCACCCTTTGGGTGTATTCTCAGGGGCAAGAGCATCAGGTCAGTTATTAATGTGCTTGGTTGCCCAACCGAACCAGAGTTCTGAAGAAGTCATAGTTTACTTGAAAAGTTTTCTCTCTCTCCACAGCTGCTGCCAGACCTGAGTTTATCCTGCATTTTATTTCAGAACCCAGAGTATTTGGGAATCATCAGCCCGGGAGACTGATACGACACAGGGACTAGTTTTGAGATCTCTTTCGTTTAATAGCTCGGTAAGTGATCTGGTGCCTGAGAGTCACAATACGTCCGCTTTATACATCATCGACAGGTTAAGCCAATGAAGGTAACAGACTCCCAACATAAATGAAACAGGGTGAGAAATTGTGGCTGTACTTGGGAGTGGGGCTGGAATGCTTCACGTGGAGGCAGGAAAATCCAGGATGGATTATTATTCAAATGAAAGAAAATAACAATGGAAAAGAGGAAAGATTTGGCAGTCTGGACTGACAATAAACAAATTAAACTCTTGTAACAATCCTCGGTGACAGTAAATAAAGGAAAGTAGATGTTGGGGTTGTTACGAACTCAGACCAGACCCTACACTGGCTCGGATACTGGACCAAAACCCCAATAATTTACTTTATTTGTAAGACTGTGTGGAAGGAAAGATTCACTCCAGGAGTGACTGCAAGAAGAACACGGGATTTGCCTTCATTACGAATACAATATTAAACTCTTTAACTTCACACCCAAAAAGAACAGTTTACAATTACCCCTGAATCATTACTACTCAATTCCCCATCAAACAGCAAGAAAACAAAACATACAGCTCTCAATTAGCATAAAGTAATACTTGTGGTACACAACAGATTCTAGCTCTTGTTAGAACCCCTTCAGACTCTGGCTGAATATCTTCAATTAGCTTCAATTGGGCAGCACGGTAACACAGGTGGAGGGCAGCATGGTAGCACAAGTGGAGGGCATCACGATAGCACAAGTGGATAGCACTGTGGCATCACAGCGCCAGGGTCCCAAGTTCGATTCCCCGCTGGGTCACTGTCTGTGCGGAGTCTGCACGTTCTCCCCGTGTCTGCGTGGGTTTCCTCCGGGTGCTCCGGTTTCCTCCCACAGTCCAAAGATGTGTGGGTTATGTGGATTGGCCATGCTAAATTGCCCTTAGTGTTCAAAAAGGTTGCGAGGGGTTATTGGGTTGTGGGGATGGGGTGGAAGTGAGGGCTTAAGTGGGTCGAAGCAGACTCGATGGGCCGAATGGCCTCCTTCTGCACTGTATGTTCTATGTTCTAGCTGCTTCATCTGGGTTGTCCCAGCCTCTTCCTTGTCTCAGTCAAGACAGCTCTGCATTAAAATATTACTCTTTTATCTTTAAAAACTCTCCTACATGGAAGGAAAACTGTCTTTACTGGAGGTCTAAAAATAACCCGGTTTTCCAGATCAGACACCACCTAGCCCAAAGGGGATGCAACTGGGGGCCCCCGATCACCTGGGAACTTAACAACGAGCGACAGAACAAAGTAACCATATTGGTTAAAATTGGCTGAGAGGTTGGCCACCTTCACACTGCCAGGTTCAATTCCCACTTGGGTCGCTGTCTGTATGGAGTCTGCACGTTCTCCCCGTGTCTGCGTGGGTTTCCTCCGGGGGCTCCGGTTTCCTCCCACTGTCCAAAGATGTGCGGGTTAGGTGGATTGGCCATGTTAAATTGTCCTTAGTGTCCAAAAAAAGGTTTAAGGGGTTGATGGGTTACGGGGATAGGGAAGATACTTTGGCTTGATAAGGTGCTCTTTGTAAGGGCCGGTGGAGACTCGATGGGCCGAATGGCCTCCTTCTGCACTGTAAAGTCTAGGATTCTATGGAAGGAGAAGGAACAGAGGTGATGTGATTGCTGTTTTAGGATTCTAAACGGGACTAAATAATGGAGGCAGCAAAAAGCTATTTCACCTCTTCCCCAACAGTGGATCCAGACAATACAGCTTGTACTAGAGGGGGGTGGCTCCCAAAGGAGATAGGGAGAGTTTTTAAAATTTAATTTGCGGGATGTGGCCATCGCTGACGAGGCCACCAATTATTGCCCATATCTAATTGTCCCGGAGAAGGTGTTGATGAGCTGCCTTCTTGAACCGCTGCAGTGCCTATGGTGTAAGTACACCCACAGTGCTGTTAGGGAGGGAATTCCAGGATTTAAACCCAGCGACAGTGAAGAAGCGGCGATATATTTCCAAGCCAGGGTGTTGAATGACTTGGAGGGGAACCTCCAGGTGGTGGCGTTCCCAGGTATCTGCTGCTCTTGTCCTTCTAGATGGATGTTGTAGGTTTGGAAGGTGCTGTCTAAGGAATCTTTGCGAGTTACTGCAGTGCATCTTATAGATGGTACACACGGTTACCACTGTTTGTCGGTGGTGAGGGGTTTGAATGTTTGTGGAACAGGTACCAATCAAGCCGGTCGCTTTGTCCTGAATGCTGTTGAGCTTTGAGTGTTGCACTCACCCAGGCAAGTGGAGAGTATTCCATCACACTCCTGACTTGTGGACAGGCTTTCGGGAGTCAGGAGGGGAGTTGCCCACCTGGCCTGCTCTTGCTAGCCACAGCAAATATATGGCTAGTCCAGTTGAGTTTCTGGTCAATGGTAGCCCCCCCCCCCCCCCCCCCCCGCCCCCCCCCCCCCCCCCCCTCCCCCCGCCCCCCGCAGGATGTTGATAGTGGGGGATTCAGTGGTGGTAACATCAAGGGGCAATAGTTGGATTCTCTTGTTGGAGATGGTCATTGCCTGGCCCTGGTGTGGAGTGATTGTTAGTTGCCACTTGTCAGTCCAAGCCTGGATATTGTCCAGATCTTGCTGCATTTGAACATGGACTGCTTCATTATCTGTGAATGGTGCTGAACATTATACAATCATCAGTGAGAATCGCCACTTGCACCCTTATGGTGGAAGGAAGGTCATTAATGAAGCAGTCAAAGGTGTTTGGGTCTAGGACACTACCCTGAGGATATCCTACTGTGATGTCCTGGAGGTCATTAACCTCCAATGCCTTTTATATCAGGCATGAGTAATAAACGGAGAGTTTCCCCCTCGATTCCCATTGACTGTAACTAGGTCCCCTTGATGCCACATTTGGTCAAATATTGCCTTGGTGTAAAGGGCAGTCACTCTCATCTCACCAATCCTCCGGGAAATGAAGACCAATCTCTAGGACTCGGCTGTGAGCAATCCTGGAGAAACATTCAACAACTGCAGAGGAGATTTACCAGGATGTTGCCTGGTATGGAGGGAAAATCTTATGAGGAAAGGCTGATGGACTTGAGGTTGTTTTCGTTAGAGAGAAGAAGGTTAAGAGGAGACTTAATAGAGGCATACAAAATGATCAGGGGGTTAGATAGGGTGGACAGTGAGAGCCTTCTCCCATGGATGGAAATGGCTAGCACGAGGGGACATAGCTTTAAACTGAGGGGTAATAGATATAGGACAGAGGTCAGAGGTAGGTTCTTTACGCAAAGAGTGGTGAGGCCGTGGAATGCCCTACCTGCTACAGTAGTGAACTCGCCAACATTGAGGGCATTTAAAAGTTTATTGGATAAGCATATGGATGATAATGGCATAGTGTAGGTTAGATGGCTTTTGTTTCGGTGCAACATCGTGGGCCGAAGGGCCTGTACTGCGCTGTATCGTTAAAAAAAAAACTTTGGGGCTTTTTAAAATTTTTCATTGAATATTTCTCTTTACCAGATACAAAAATATCAAAAACATGGGAAGAAAGGCAGTGTGACTGACAGAGAACCATCATCAAATTGGATAATGAGTCTTTATGTTTTCTAATTGGTGTAGGAAGGCCGTACATCGTGAGGATGGATAATTGGCTGTCTTAATTTTAGGTAATGAAGCCAGGTAAGTGGTTATTGTATCAGTGGGGAGCATTTTGCAGATAGTGATCATAATCCATTAGATTCAAGATTGTTATGGAAAAGGACAAGGACAGGCCTGAGTTCAAATTTCTAAACTGGGGGAAGGCTAATTTTAATACGATTTGGCCAAAATGAACGGGGAGCAGATACTTTTAGGTACATACCTGACAGAACAGGGGGCATATTCAAGGTAGGAAGAGTACAAGGCCAACATGTTCCAATCAAGAACAAGCGTGGGACCAACAAATCCAGTGAACCCTGGATATCAAGGAATATACAGCATTGGGTCAGGATAAAAGGGAGGCTTGTGGCAGATATCAAGGGTTCAAAACAGCAGAGGCCCTAGAGATATATAGAATGTGCATGAGGGAACTTAAAAAGCAAATTAGGAGAGCACAAAGGGGACATGAAGGGATGCTGGCAGGTAAAATAAAGGAAAATCCTAAATTGTTTTACACGTACATTAAGGGTAAAAGGATAACTGGGGAAAGAGTCAGGCCCATTAAGGACCACAGGGGTAATTTGTGCGTGGAGCCGGAGGACGTAGGTAGGGTTCTAAATAAATACTTTGTATCGGTGTTCACTAGTGAAAGGGACGGTGTGTGTACAGAAATTAGGGAGAAGGAATATGATCAAATTCAGGATGTTAACACAGGCAGCGATGAGGATCTGGCTTGGACTTGCAAGCTTAAAAGTAGACAAATCTCCAGGGCCAGATGAAACATACCCCAGGCTGTTCAGTGAGGCAAGGGAGGAATTAGCAGTTTCAATTCCTCTCTGGCCATCAGGAGGCAGCACGGTAGCACAATGGTTAGCACTGTTGCTTCATAGCGCCAGGGACCCAGGTTCGATTCCCGACTTGGGTCACTGTCTGTGCGGAGTCTGCACATTCTCCCCATGTCTGCGTGGGTTTCCTCCGGGTGCTCCGGTTTCCTCCCACAAGTCCCGAAAGGTGTGCTGTTAGATGAATTGGACATTCTGAATTAATAATATAATAATAATAGCTTATTGTCACAAGTAGGCTTCAATGAAGTTACTGTGAAAATCCCCTAGTCGCCACATTCCGGCACCTGTTCGGGGAGGCCAGTACAGGAATTGAACTCACGCTGCTGGCATTGTTCTGCATTACAAGCCAGGTGTTTAGCCCACTGTGCTAAACCAGCTCCCTCTGTGTACCCGAACAGGCGCCAGAATGTGGCAACTAGAGGATTTTCACAGTAACTTCATTGCAGTGTTAATGTAAGCCCGCTTGTGACATTAAAGATTATTATTAGGAGAGGTGTCGGAGGACTGGGGGTTAGCCAATGTGGTATCACTGTTCAAGAAGGGAGGAAGGGATAAACCAGGAAACTACAGACCAGTCAGTCTAACCTCAGTGGTGGGGAAACTACTGGAAGCAATTCTGAGAGACAGAATTAATCTGCATTTGGAGAGGCAGGGATTGCTCAGGAACAGGTAACATGGTTCTGTTAAGGGGGGCCATGTCTAACCCACTTGATTGAATTTTTCGAAGAGGTGACCAGATGTGTAGATGAGGAAAATGCATTTGACATAGTCAACTTGGACTCCAGCAAGGATTTTGGCAAGGTCCCACATGGGAGACAGATAGCGTGGGACCCAAGAAATTTGGCAAAATGGATCCAGAATTGGCTGAGTGGCAGGAAACAGAGGGCGATGGGCGAGGGGTGTTTTTCTGACTGGAAGCCTGTGTCCAGTGGGGTCCCGCGGGGATCAGTGTTGGGGCCCTTGCTGTTTGTGGTTTATATAAATGATTTAGACATGAATGTAGGAGGGTTGATGAATAATTCCGCGGATGATACAAATATTGTTGGGGTGGTAAATAGTGAGGAGGATAGCCTGAGACTACAGGAGGATATAGACGGGCTGGTCAGACGGGCCGATCAGTGGCAAATGCAATCCGGATAAGTGTGAGGTGATGCACTTGGGCAGGACAAACAAGGCAAGGGGAATACAGGATAAACGGCAGGACCTTGGGAAGCGCCGAGGATCAGAGGGATCTTGCTGTGCATGACACCGGTTCCCGAAGGTAGCAGAGCAGGTGGATACAATGGTTAAGACGTCATATGGTGGACTTGCCTTTATTAGCCGAGGGATAGAGTTTAAGAGCAGGGAGGTAATGCTGGAACTGTATAAAACATCGGTTAGGCCACAGCCAGAGTATTGTGTGCAGTTCTGCAATCCACATTATAAGACGGATGTGATAGCACCTGAAAGTGGGGCTGGTTTAGCTCACTGGGCTAAATCGCTGGCTTTTAAAGCAGACCAAGGCAGGCCAGCAGCATGGTTCAATTCCCGCACCAGCCTCCCCGAACAGGTGCTGAAATGTGGTGACTAGGGGCTTTTCACAGTAACTTCATTGAAGCCTACTCGTGACAATAAGCGATTTTCATTTCATTTCAAGTGTACGAAGGAGATTTATCAGGATGTTGCCTGGGCTGGAGAGATTCAGCTACGAAGAGAAATTGGATAGAGTGGGGCTGTTTTCCTCAAAGCAGAGGAGATGCAGGGGTGACATGATTGAGATGTATCCTTTTAGGATGAGGGGGATCTAGTAGAGAGGAAGAAACTTTTCCTCTTGGTGGAGGGGTCAATGACCAGGGGGGCAGAGATTTAAGGTAAGGGGCAGGAGGTTGAGAGGGGATGTAAGGAAAAACGTTCACCCAGAGGGTGATGGGAGTCTGGAATTCACTGCCTGTAAGGGAGGCAGAGACCCGTATAACATTGAACAAGTATTTTGATGTATACTTGCGATGCTGAGGCAGACAAGGCCATGGGCCAAGGGCAAGAAAATGTGATTAAAATGGTTAGCTGGTTATTTTTGATCAGCGCAGACACCATGGACCAAAGGGCCTTTTCTGGCTGTGAACCTCCGTGACTGTATAATGGCTGGAGCGTGGTGGACAAGTCGTTGTGAAGGGTCTCCAGGAATACATTTAATCACAGCTGGAAAACATGTGAGCATTGATTTATACTTCCACAACATAACAGTCGAGATATATAGTAGAGGGGTAATTTGGCACATGGGCTGTGCTGAGTGGGGTGTGGCTTGGGCAGGAACAGGTGATTTTTGGACCTACGATTCTCAAAGCTCTCCAACATGGAGGGTGTGCTTCACCCCACGTCTGGGTCAGTTATAGACGGATTGACAGGTATTGATTGGAAGAATTCACCATTAATTCACTGGCTCAAGTCATTACCAAGATGGCAGAAGGTGAATAAGACAAGGTTGATCTTTTCCATCAATTCCTCTCTGGGACTTGAACTCATGGACCCCAGAAATCCATGGGATTATTTCCCCACTTCAATACCAGCAGTTGATGGCCATAAGTATAATAACTGACCAGGGAGTTTGTCCAGGGCACTGAAGAGACAGGTTTGGACTTTGTTGGGGGACTCAAGATGGAGTCGGTGTTCAGGGGCCAGCCGCGCCGAACGTAGGCCCGGGGGGGGGAGAGGCCGGCCCGTCGATCGGTGGGTCCCGATCGCGGGCCAGACCCCATCGGAGGCCCCCCGGTGAAGGAGCACCCCCCCCCCCCCCCCACCCCCGCTCCCACCCCCCACAGGCCATCCCCCGACCGTTCCTGCAGAGTTCCTGCCGGCAGCGACCAGAGGTGAACGGCACCAGCGGAACTCTGTCGTATCGGCGCAGCCGCTCGGCCCACCCTGGCCAGAGAATCGGCGGCCCCGCGGCTGGTGCCGCGCCAAACACCTCAGCGAATTGCGCGCCGGCGTCAGGGTGTCGTGGTGCGGTTGCAGCAATGTTCTGGCCCGGCACGGGGCTCGGAGAATCGCCCCCAACATTGGGCACTCTAAAAAAAAATGTTTCAATAATAGGAGAATATTTGTGCATTGTGAAAGGCCTCATATAAAAGCAAGTTCTTCCTTTATCTGAAGCTGTCCTAAGGGGGCAGTCAAAGACCTTTAGTAGTCATGGAGTTCCAGGATATTGGATCCATTAATACCCCACCCCCACCACCAAGACATGTCCCATTCCAGGTACTCCATCGGAGATTCATGACACTTGGGCAAACCAAGACCGGTCATGTGCTGGTCCTGTAACGCAGTACCACAAACATCGTCCTGCAGGGTTTACCCACTGCCAACTCTGGCTGGATATATTTTTGGAGGGTGTTCTTCCACCCCCAACACCTTTATGGAGCTACCACACCAAGTACCTGCCCACGTCTAAGGTGACACAGAAGAAGGATTCCAATTTCCCTGAACATGAATCTGACAGTATTCCGTAACCAAATTACCCACAATGATCAGAAAGCACTCACACTCTGCTTTTTGTATCACATTATGCCCAACAAATGCACAACCCCCCTGCCTCCCTCCCCATGTCCTCGGTCAAAATTTATCCTTCAGCCAACATTGTTAAAAATAAGGCCGATTACCTGGTCATTATCACATTGCTGTTTTGGGAGTTTGTTGTACACAATTTGGCTGCCACATTTCCGACATTACAATGACTAAAAAGGTTTGTTCATGCGTCTTTCACTACCTCAGGGTATCCAAATAATAAAACACCTTTTGAAAGACTCGAGGCACGATTTAACTAAATGGGAACAAAAGGTCCCATCACGAGCACATAGCCCCGTTTTGTGCACTGGGGCGCTCCGCTCGCCAGATCTCCCCAGTGTAGCGAGCGATCAGTACGCATTTTCAAATGCCATCCTCATCTCTGGAGCCCCCAATGCGACCCCCAAACTCCCCCAAGCCCCAACTCACTATGAGGGGTCCCCAGGACCCACCTCCCCCGCCCCCCCGCACTGCACCAACACTCGCGCAGGGCACCCCCAACCCAATCGTCATCGTGGAAAATGCCAGCTTGGCAGTGCCAACCTGGTACCCTGGCAGTACCCCTGTTAGCTGGTAGTGCCACTTGAACACTTTGGCATTGCCAGACTGGCATGCAGGTGGCATTGCCAGGGTGCCTGGCTGGCATCAGCAGTGCCAGGATACCACCCTGCCAAAACGTCATGCACCTGGGGTCCTTTGAACCCCTGGGAAACCCATGAGTGCCGTTCCGTCTGGTTTGTGTTTATGGAGGCCGGTAGTGAACGGCTCTCACCCAAGGTCTCCGAGGCGAAGGGGATAGATCTCATTGACTTTGGTGCCTCAGGAAACACAATGGGCGGGTAGATCCCAGGAGCGGGGTCGTCCGGCCTCTGTCAGCCATGTTGCGCATGGGGCGCTGCCTTTCAAGTACAGCATGGCTGTTCGATCGCGGCCTAGATTTCAAAACTACTTGATTGGAGGTCATGCTTTGAGATATTATGATTTTTTTTTAAAAATGACAGTCTTTCTTTTTTCCTGTTGGGCAAGGATGGGACAGGTGATCCTACCTCCCACCCTCTCCCCCACCCAAAATGAATCAGCCTGTTGACATTTGCCTTCAACCATTCCACATTAAGGGTGTTCATGTGGGGAAGGAACCAGAGAACGCTGAGCATTAAATCGGTCTGCGTTTGATTATCAGAGTCTGGCGACTGATCTATGCTCTCTGTGAATGATTAGTTCACTCTGGGTGTGGATTCAGAGCAGACATTACAAAGGCTACTAGAAGCTTAACTATAAGCATGAGTGCCAATGTTTTATGATTGAAGAGATTTTTTTAAGTGATACAAATAAATAAGTTGCACATTTAGAAACTAGTGTTATCTATGTTTTCCTAACATAGGTCCAGATAGTTTTAAGGAATTTATATGTATATAGGTTAACATCAGGAATAAGATATATCTTTAAGAGGGCTTAATTTAATGTTTCTGTGTCTGGAAGGGTAAATTCTATAGTTAGATACATGCTGGACAAAGGTGTTTGTATGTGGGAGTTGGTTAAGTTCCAACTGTTTATTGTGCTTCAAGGGGCTACGGTGTAAAGAGTAAATCAACCAACAGTGGTTGCTTAGCAACTGGGGCCTTGTAAGGTAGAGAAGCTTTGAAGTTTGGGTTTGCTGATTTGATCACAGTTCGAGATAGATGGTGAGAGAGAAGGCAGCTCTCGCAATTCTGGTAGAAGCAGTGGGCTTTAAAGTGCTAAAGAGGAAACATCTCTCTGAACCGTGCTGGAAGAAAAGCCGTACAATGGGTTAATGGTTAAGAAAACAGATGCCGGAAGCCTAGAGTTTGGAGATTAATGGGGAACTCGGAACTAGAAGAGATTATTGTTCAGTAAAGTCACAAAGAGCTGAAAAGACATTGGATTGTAAGAGGCCAGGAAGATATCTGTGGTAGTGATAACATTTGTGAGAAATTACTACATTATTTGGAAACATTATTTGGAATAATTGTGGAAATCGGTAGCTGGACCTTGGGGTTTGTGTAAAAGCCTTTAAGACAAAGGAATCCTGAAGGGAGAGGTGTAAAATCCGAAAGTGAAATATTGATGGAAGCAACAGAGGGAAAGCATAATTTAAAAGAAGATTTGAAAGTGTGACTTTTTGAAAGGGGAATTTGACATCACTCGTGTGGAAGCTGGTGTTCAGTGAGTGGCTCATGGTATAAGAATCATCTGGGGGGATTCTGAGGAGAAGTCCACAGACATTAACTTGGGTTCAGAGAGGAATGTGTCTTATGTCATGTGAATGTCGCTTTAAGAAATGGTTAGCTGCTCATGGTACTGCAGTGATGTCAGAGTGTGGGTGGAGCTGAGCTCTGGTTCTGTTTTTTAGTTTCACTTTGAGAACAGCTTGGGTGTGTCTGTCTTTTTGGTTTCGTTTTTCAGTGTGTTGCAGCTGAAGTCAGTCAAAGCAGCTGTACTGCTGAGCTCTCTGCCATGAAGGACTATTTCTTAATCATTTGATGAATTCAGAATTATAAATGTTTGCAGTATTGAATGTAAATCCTGATGTTCTTCTGTTTAAAGGTTTGTTAAGTCTTTTGGGTGTAAAAGGACAGCATACAGATTGCTCAATGTTGCATTCTTTGGGGGGGGGGTGTATTTGATTTACTGGTTGCTAAGATGTTCACTGTATGTTTTAGAAAGGTTAACTTGAGTTCATAGAATAAACATTGTTTTGTTTTAAAAAATACTGGTCCATTTCTGCTGTCCCACGCCTGTAGAGTGGGCCGTGTGCTCCCCATGCCACAATCTATTAAAAGTTGTGGGTCAGGTGAACTCCATGATACGCTTTGGGGTTCTCTAAACCCTGACCCATAACACTTACCACAGTCACCTTGTGTGCTTAAAAGGGACTTTGTGCGTTAATCAGACCATTGTAGCTTCAGATGTAATTTGTAATCCGTGTTAATATTAAAATTTGTGTGCAATTGATAAACCGGCGGAAGAGGGGGGGTAGTAGAGGTCTATTGTATCATAATTCAATTTGTCCATATTTAATAAATGTTTTTTCTTTGTTGTTAAAACTAATTAGCCGTCCAGTTACTCTATTCCTTCACATTTTATTTTTCTAAACGCATGGGGCAGGAATCTCCATCGGCGTGATCCCTCGCACTCACTTCCACGGATTTCCCGATACCGCGGGGGTGGCCACACTGGGAAACCCCGTTGGCCGGCTGCCAGGCTGGAGGATCCCACTGACAGCGGGGGGAGCGCTGCCCCAGAAAAGGGACAGAGAATCCCGTCCATGGTCTTTTGATCCAGGGTTCTATTCTGGGATCTTTCCCATCCAGTTCCATATAAAATATACAACAGACCACCTGGTCTCACTAGGACCTGAACCAGCCAGCAAGAAGCCGAGGGAGTTGAAAATCACGGAGAATAAACTAAACACGACAATGATTCTACAAATGTTTAAGAATTGTGTTTTCTCAGCATTAATCAATTTTAAAAAGAACATTAAACACAGAATTGTTATGGCTCAAAAGAAGGGCTTTTGGCCCATTATGTCTGCGCCAGCTCTCCAAGCGAGTATCACGGCTTACTTCATTCCCTGCCTTTTGCCCGTACCCCCTGCATATATCCTCTTGAATGCTTCGATTGAACCTGCCTCCAGGCAGTGCGTTCCTGACGCAAACCACTCATCGGCTTTCTTTCACATTTGCTTCTTTTGCAAATAACTAAATCTGCGTCCTCTCATTCTCGATCCTTTTACGAGGGGGGGAACAGTTTCTCCCCGTCTACTCTGTCCAGCCCCTTCATGATCCTGAACATGTCTATCAAATCTCCTCTTGCCCATTTCTCTCCAAGGTGAGCAGTCCCAACCTCTCCAATCCGTCCCCGTCACTGAAGTTTCCCATCCCTGGAGCCATCGTTGTGAACCCTCTTCCGCTCTCTCTCCTATGTGTTCACATCCTTCCTATAGGGTGGCTCCCAAAACTGTACACAAGACTCCAGCGGGGTGATATTATCACTGGACGAGTAATCTAGAGTCCTAGAGCATTGCCCGGTTCAAATCCCACCACGGCAGATGGTGAAATTTGAATTCAAGAAAAATCTGTAATTAAATAATGATGGCCATGAAACCATTGTTGTAAAACAGACCCATCTGGTTCACTAATGTCCTTTGCCTGCCGGCCTTCCTGTGATTTCAGATCTACAGCAATGTGGTTGACTATTAAATGCCCACTGAAATGGCTCGCGAGGCACTCAATTCAAGAACAATTGGGGATGGGGAACAAATGACGGCCCAGCCGGTGACGGCCACATCTCCTGAACGAATAAAAAAAAAAACTGAGGACTAACTGGTGTTTTATATAAGGTGAACATTACCTCCTCGCTCTTTTACTCTATGCCCCTATTAATTAAGCCCAGAATACCACTGTTTTACTAAGTGCTCTCCACCTGTCCTGTGACCTTCAATGATCGATACACATATTGGAGAGGCGATGGCGTAGTGGTATTGTCACTGGACTAATAAACCGGAGGCCCGGAGTAATGTCTGGGGTCGCAGGTTCAAATCCCACCACAGTAGATGGTGAAATTTGAATTCAATAAACACCTGGAATTAAAAGTCTAATGGTGGCCATGAAACCATTGTCGTAAAAACCCATCAGGTCCACGTGTCCTTTCGGGAAGGAAATCTGCCATCCTTACCCTGTCTGGCTAACGTGTCCTCTTCACAGTTTACAATACTTTCAAGTTTTGTGTCATCAGCAAACTTTGAAATTGTTCCTCACACGCCAAGATCATTTATCATTTATATATATCAGTTTATCAGGAAAAGCAAGGGCCCCAATAGAGACCTGTGGGGAACACCACTACAAACCTTCCCCCAGCCTGAAAAATATCCACTGACCAATATTCTCTGCTTCCTGCCCATTTTGCATCCACATTGCTATTGAGTCGTTTCGTCCATGAGCTATAACTTTTCTCACTATGTGCCATTGTATCGAATACCTTGTGCACATCCATGTATATCGCATCAACAGCATTACTCATATCAACCCTTTGTTACCTCTTGAAAATTATTTAAACCTGTGTTTAAATTGTGTTTTCTCATTAAAATGACTTGAAAACACTTTCCACATTGAATGACTTTGAAGTGAAAGAAATACACTACATTGGCAAAGACAGCAGCTAAATCTCTGATCACAAGGTCAAAGATGTCAGTGAATCCGCAGAGACCAGCTGTCTCGCAATATAATCTGAACACCCTCCATCCCAAAGAGATTACATTACAGTCCGTTTTTAAAATAACTAAATCCTTGGACTCGGCTCAACTCCACCAGCCTGATCATTTTCACCTTATTGTGCAGTGGCATCAGGTTGTACACGTAACGGGAAAATCAATTCACATCATAGAATCATAGAATCCCTCCGGTGCAGAAGGAGGCCATTCGGCCCATTGAGTCTGCACCAACCCTCTGAAAGAGAACCCTCGCTGGGCCCGTTACCATGCCCTAGCCCCATATCCCCACCTAACCTGCACATCTTTGGACACCAAGGGGAGATTTAGTATGGCCAAACCACCTAAACTTCACATCTTTGGACTTGTGGGAGGAAACCGGAGCACCCGGAGGAAACCCACGAAGACACGGGGAGAACGTGCAGACTCCGCACAGACAGTGACCCAAGGCCGGAATTGAACCTGGGACCCTGGAGCTGTGAGGCAGCAGTGCTAACCCTCAAAAAGCAGAGACTTTACTGAAATGAAAAAACAGGAGATATGAAGCTATGGTACTTGTGGTGAACGTATTGCTGCTACAATTCACCACTGTATTGTATTGGGTTATGTTGATGCCCTTGTGGGCTCCGTCTATGGCTCCGCCCCCTCGGGGGAAGTATATAGATCTGCAGCCTGTAGGTGGCACTCAGTACAGAGCAGTTGCAGGCAGGCACAGATCTAGCTCATTAAAACCACTGATCACTTCTACTAATCGTCTCATGTGAATTGATGGTCGCATCAGTACTCATATCCGATTGCTATCCAGTGATAATGCTGAGCATGGATCAGACCAGGCTGATCTGCCATCCAGGGACGCTGCTCAATGGGTAAAGTGGAGTTACATAAAAGAACTGGAATTCTTCTTCTTGGAGCAGAGCGGGAATAAGGCGAGATTGAGTAGGTGGTTTTCAAAAATGTAGCTTTGATGGAGTAAACGAGGAATACATGTTTCCAGTGGCAGGAAGGTCTGTAACCAGAGAAAATAATTGACAAAGGAGCCAGAAATGGAATGAAGAGAATTAGAATGATGCAGCAAGTTATGATCTCGAATGTGCTGCACCGAAAGAGCGATGGAAGAAGATTCAATAGTAACTTCGAAAAGGGCACTGCACAAATTCTTGGGGAGAAGAAACTGCAGGACCCTGGGGAAAAAACCAGGAGAGTGGAACTAATTGGCTCGCGCTTTCAAATGCCTGGGGATGGTTTAGCACAGTGGGTTAAACAGCTGGCTTGTAAAGCAGAACAAGGCCAGCACCGCGGGTTCAATTCCTGTACCAGCCTGCCCGAATAGGCGCCGGAATATGGCGACTAGGGGCTTTTCACAGTAACTTCATTTGAAGTCTACTTGTGACAAGAAGCGATTTTCATTTCATTTCATTTCGCAGGTACGATGTCTGAATGGCCTCCTTCTGTGCGATATCATTCTTTGATTGGCTATTAATGTAAACTTGGGGAGAATACGAGGACCATACACTCTGCCAAGAGTCAGGAAGAAGAAAAATGGAGAGAATAAATGCAACATCCCAAAACAATTAGAATCGGGCTTGATGTGGTTTTTAGGATCTGTTCTCGAAGTGTTGTAACAGACAGCAATCAATATTACTACAACCTAAATCAGTCACCATTTGCAACAGTGCACGTTATTGCTGCTTTAAATCAACAGATGCACCCTGGAAGTGACAGAAAGGGAAGGAATTACTTTGAACTGTAGCCATTGTCGCATGTCGGGTGATACAGCAGCCAATTTGCATACAGCAAGCTCCCACACATACTGACCAATTAATCTGCTTAAGTGATTCTGAGGAATAGATGTTGGTCAGAACGCTGGCGGGAATGAGCCTAATCTTCATCGATTAATGTGAGGATATTACGTTCACCTGAGCAATGAATCCTCATTTCATGCCTCGTCAGAAATGAATTGTAAACTCCCATGTCCATTGATTGGAGGGTTAGAATAGGCATTGCAGCTAATCAGAACTGGCTCTGCTAACAAGTACGAAACACACTGCAGTGGTGAATAGAAATAAATTGAGATGGCATAATGGTATGCACAGCAAGTCATCCATTGGGCGAGAGTCCACTCATCTGTGAAAACTGTACATCTGTACTCCTTATATCCTCGCTGGCTGGTGCGGTGTGGAATCATTCACAGCAGGAAGATCTCACAATCATCTCCAATCACGTCCTGGAAACCCGTAAGCCCTTCAAAGCCCCTGAGCTCGAAATAGGGAAATCAAAAACTCAACAAAAAGCAGCTGGGTGATGGATGATTGATACAGATGCAGTAAAGTGACTATTGCTTAACTGTGGACAACAGGTGAATAGGCTTGCGAGTGTGTTATATCAGAGATGGTCACAATGCCCAAGGCAGCAGGCACACAGGACTCTCCAAAATATCCTGCACCAAATCTCAGTCTACTTGATGTCATCAGGCAGGGAGCCATCCCGGGTGTGAACAAAGAAGTGGTAGGGGGGCAATTTGGCTTCATTCCTGGAATGGGTACAACTGGCGCTGGTGTTCAAATATCTCAAGGAGAAATGTGAAAATAGGCAGGAACAGCGACTTTAACTATAGACTACAGCAAAGCTTTTAACTCTCTCCAGTACGATGCTGAATGGAAGACACTCTTGTCTTGATGTACCTGAACATCCCCGTCGTTAATTAATATAAGAGCTCCAAGTTGCTCACTTTGTCATGTGAGAGTACCTTTAACAAATGGGTGTTTATAAATGGGTGTGTACATAAATACCTGGAGTGAGAGTACCTTTAAAAAATGTGTGTTTACTACTGCAGTGATGTCAGAGAGTGGGTGGAGCTGGCTGTCTGTCAGCTTTTTACTTGTATATTAGGCTGTTTGCTGCAGGATGTGTTTTAGTTTTGTTTTCAGTGTTGGAGCTGAAGCCAGACAGAGCAGGTGCACTGTTGATCTCTCTGCCATGAAAAGACGATCTCTTGATCATTTGGTGAATTCAGAATTATAAATGTTCTCAGTAGTGAATGTAAACCGAATGTGCTTCTGTTAAAAGCTATTTCTTTTGTCATCTGGATGTCATTTGGGAAGTTATTAAGGATTACTTAGGGTTGTATTCTTTGGGGGTTGTATTTGAATTAATGGTGGCTAAGATGTTCACTGTATGTGTTAAAAAGGTTAACTTGTGGGTCAGGTGAACTCCATGATACACTTTGAGGTTCTCTAAACCCTGGCCCATAACAATTTGCACACAAACCAATACCAGTTTGAGATGAGAGTCAGGCAGGGATGTCTTACATAGAATTTACAGTGCTGAAGGAGGCCATTCGGCCCATCGAGTCTGCACCGGCCCTTGGAAAGTGCACCCCACTCAAGCACACACCTCCTCCACCCCATCCCCTTAATCCAGTAACCCCAATTAACCTTTTTGGACACAAACGGCAATTTAGCACGGCCAATCCACCTAACCCGCACATCTTTGGACTGTGGGAGGAAACCGGAGCACCCGGAGGAAACCCACGCAGACACGGGGAGAACGTGCAGACTCCGCACAGACAGTGACCCAAGCCGGGAATTGAACCTGGAGCCCTGGAGCTGTGAATCAACTGTGCTAACCACCAAGCTACCGTGCTGCCACCTAAGGGGCGGGATTCTCCGACCCCCCCGCTGGGTCAGAGAATCGCCGGGGGCTGGCGCGAATCCCGTCCCCGCCGGCAGCCGAATTCTCCGGCACCGGATATTCCGCGGGGGCGGGAATCGCGCCGCGCCGGTCGGCGGGCCCCCCCCCCCCCTCCCCGACGATTCTCCAGCCCGCGATGGGCCGAAGTCCCGCTGCTGTCATGCCAGTCCCGCCGGCGTGAATTAAACCACCTCTTACCGGCGGGACTGGCGGCGTGGGCGAGGCTCTGGGGTCGTGGAGGGGGCGCGGGACAATCTGGCCGCAGGGGATGACCCCACGGTGTCCTGCCGCGATCGGGGCCCACCGATCCGCGGGCGGGCCTGTGCCGTGGGGGCACTCTTTTCCCTCTGCCACGGCCATAGCCTTCACCATGGCTGACGCGGAAGAGACCCACCCCCGCTGCGCATGCGCGGGGATGACGTCAGCAGCTGCTGACGCTCCCGCGCATGCGCGGACGTCCGCTGGCCGCGAAGCCCTTTCGGCCCCGGCTGGTGTGGCGCCAAAGGCCTTCCACGCCAGCCGGTGGAGCGGAAACCACTCCGGCGCAGGCCGAGCCCCTCACGGTGAGGGCTTGGCCCCTAAAGGTGCGGAGAAATCCCGGTAGAGGAGAATCCCAGCCATGGTGTTTAATCATTCCGACGAAACTCATCTCCAAACTCGGTGGCCTTGGCCTCGGCTCCTCCCTCTGAGACTGGATCCCGAACTTTCTAACCCACAGGCCACAATCAGTAAAGATAGGCAACAACACCTCCTCCACGATCATCCTCAACACCGGTGCCCCACAAGGCTGTATCCTCAGCCCCCTACTATACTCCTTGTACACCTATGACTGTGTG
The DNA here is from genome assembly GCF_047496885.1 of Scyliorhinus torazame. NCBI lineage: Eukaryota > Metazoa > Chordata > Chondrichthyes > Carcharhiniformes > Scyliorhinidae > Scyliorhinus > Scyliorhinus torazame. The sequence goes on from NC_092720.1 coordinate 13,152,734, forward strand.
ACCAAATTCCCCTCCAACTCGATTTTCAAATTTGCTGATGACACCACCGCAGTGGGTCGGATTTCAAACAATGACGAGACAGAGTACAGGAATGAGAATGTGGTGAACTGGTGCGACGACAATAATCTCTCCCTCAATGTCAACAAAACGAAGGAGATTGTCATCGACTTTAGGAAGCGTAGTGGAGAACATGCCCCTGTCTACATCAATGGGAATGAAGTAGAAAGGGTCGAGAGCTTCAAGTTTTTAGGTGTACAGATCACCACCAGCCTGACTTGGTCCCCCCATGCTGACACTATAGTTAAGAAAGCCCACCAACAACTCTCCCTTCTCAGAAGCCTAAGGAAATTTGGCATGTCACCTACGACTCTCACCAACCTCTACACATGCACCATAGACAGCATTCTTTCTGGTTGTGTCACAGCTTGGTATGGAGCCTGCTCTGCCCAAGACCGCAGGAAACTACAAAAGGTCGTGAATGTAGCCCAGTCCATCACGCAAACCAGCCTCCCATCCATTGACTCTGTCTATAATTCCCGCTGCCTCAGAAAGGCAGCCAGCATAATTAAGGACCCCACGCACCCCGGACATACTCTCTTCCACCTTCTTCCGTCAGGAAAAAGATACCAAAGTTTGAGGTCACGTACCAACCGACTCAAGAACAGCTTCTTCCCTACTGCCATCAGACTTTTGAATGGACCTACCTCGTATTAAGTTGATCTTTTCTCTACACCTTGCTATAACTGTAACATTATATTCTGCAGTCTCTCCTTCCTTCCTTATGTACGGTATGCATTGTTTGTACAGCTTGCAAGAAACAGTACTTTTCACTGTATACTGATACATGTGACAATAATAAATCAAATCAAATCAAATGCTGTCAGAGAGGTAATGCAAGAAGAGTTACTTGAGAGAGAGAGATGTGGCTGCACCATAGAGTGTCGTAGTTTATGGAATCGCAGCTATGCAGACTCATAGTCAGAAGGAAGGTAGAGCTACAGACGATGGCAGTCCTCGTCAGAAAACACGAGTCTTCTGGACTGACATAAATGAGACAACGAAAAAATTATGGCTCCAAATGGCAACTAAAAAAAAGTCAAGATTGGAAGCATGGAGATCGAGACAGTGGACAAATTCAAATACCTTGGCTCAATGATAAACGCTAAAGTTACATCCGCAGCCAGCCAGATTAGCCACTGCAAGAGGTGTGACCAGTCTTAAGTCCAAAAGCACCAGCATGAAGCTGTATAAATGTACAGTCACGAGCGTGGAATGTTACACTCTATGATGAGAGAGACAGACTCATTACCCAACAAAAATCTATCAATTTCAGAATTGAAAGTTTCAATCAACTCCATCATCCAGATCTTCGAGTTCCAGATTACCACCACAGAGTGTTTCCTTGTTTCGCTCCTGGATGGCCACTTTCAAATTCAAGCTATTGCTGCATTGCTTTTCTTCAGAAAAAGAGGTTCCCTTTATCTACCTGATCAAATGCCTGCCATTTTAAAAAAATAATAATAATCTTTATTGGTGTCACAATTAGGTTTACATTAACACCGCAATGAAGTTACTGTGAAAATACCTTGATCAAATCACCCTACCATCTTTTAAACTTAAAACTGACGGAAACCATGTTTATCCAACGTGTTTTCTTAGTTTAACCCTTTCAACGCCTGTTAATTCTGCCGAATTTGAGCTCCATCCACTCCAGGGCCATATACTCCTCCTGAGATGTAGTGCCCCGAATTGGACACAGTCAGGGTCCAGCAGATCCATCAGATGCCTTTGGGATAAATGCCAATGTTTCAATTTGTTTTTCTCAGATCTAAAGTTAGAGACCTCAAGTTACTCACGTTGAACTTCAGCTGGGCGCTTTGGTCCACTCAGTTCGCCTGTCTGTGTCCCTCTGTAACTTTCAGTTCTTAGCTACACAATTTGTTATGCCTATAAACTCTCATCTGCAAACTTGAATCTACAGCTTTCTAGCGCACACCTTCATCCAAGTTATCAGTTATGCACATTGTAAAGCAGAGTCCCCAACACCCCCGAGACCCCATTACAGATTCCCAGGGGATGGGACTGATCATGGTCCACATCCCTGCTCCTTGTCTTCTACCTCCTAGCCTGTCACCCAGGCAGCATGGTAGCACAAGTGGCTAGCACTGTGGCCTCACAACGCCAGGGTCCCAGGTTTGATACCTCGCTGAGTCTCTGTCTGTGCAGAGTCTGCACGTTCTCCCCGTGTCTGCATGGGTTTCCTCCGGGTGCTCCGGTTTCCTCCCACAGTCCAAAGACATGCAGGTTAGGTGGATTGGCCATGATAAATTGCCCTTAGTGACCAAAAAAGATTAGGAGAGGTGATTGGGTTACGGGGATAGGGTGGAAGTGAGGGCTTAAGTGGGTCGGTACAGACTCGATGGGCCGAATGTCCTCCTTCTGCACTGTGTGCTCTATGTTCCATGTTCTGTCATCAGAGAGAATTTGGCAGGGTGGATGTTGCGAGTGTCCCCTGGCTGGGAAATCTAGAACAAGGGGTCAAAGTCACATGGTCAACCATTTACGACCAAAAGAAAAACTTCTTTACTCACTCAGAGGGTTGTGGATCATTGGTATTCACTACCCAGGAGTGCAATGGATGCTCGGTCACTGATTACACTCAAGAGCGAGAATGGCAGACACTTGGACACTAAAGGAATCAGTGGATATGGGGACAAGTGGAGTTTAGGTCGAAGGCAGCCATGGGACAGGATTCTCCAATTCTGAGGCTGTGTCCACAGAAACAATGGCGTAAAACAGCCACCGAGTCCCCGTTTTGCTGGGGGCTAGCAGGAAGGCAGCGTAGAGCACCTGGCTCGAGCTGCCGATACGTCCCGGAGAATTACTGGGTCCGTGGCAGCGCATGTGCATGACAGGGGCCTGCAGCAGCCGCGCTGTGCTTCATGGCGGCCGCCGCTCGCGGACCCGGCCCACGAAATAGTCCCCCCTTCGGCCGGCTCGCACGGCCCGGACCCCCCCCCCCACCCTCTGCCATCCCCTGATGAAGTCCCCCCCCCCCCTGCCCGCTGGACTGAGCCCGCAGCCGCCACGCCGAGTTCCCGGCGGTTGAGACCATGAGATACCCACGCCGTCGGGAACTCGGCCGGTCGGGGGCGGAGCATCGGGGGGGGCTGGGCCTCAGGCAATGCCCCCGAGGCCGTCGATACGTGGCGCAGCGTACTCGCAGAGTACGCCGCTTTGAAGTGGGCGGAACATCGCGAAAGCGGCGCCGCCCCCGATTCGGTCGTGAGCTTTGATTCTCCGGTCGATTGCCGAACGCGCTTTCGCCGTCAGCCCCAGATCTTTCTGAATGACTGAAGTAGGTTTGGGTCACCAAATTCTCTTCCAAATTATATTACACTCAGGCCATATCACAAGATTATCTCCACGCATCGGTGTATTTACATTGCTAATAATATCTTGGGTGTAATTTCACCAAATACTTTGCGCAAGTCCATATAGACAACATCCATTGATGTTCGCCATTAATTTAAAAATTCAACCAGATTAGTTGGAAATGAGCAATGCTTCATAAATCTAGCACAAAGAAGTACTGCAGCCCTGTGCTAACATAGCAGAAACTGGCTGTCACAACTAACTTGATGCTCAAAATCTCTGCCGGGTTATTTTAAATGTAACGTAAAGTTTTATCGTTTTTCCTCCTTAGCATTAATCATGTCTTCACAATGCTTTCTATTCAGCAATCAGTATTGTTCTAATGAAACCCCTGAGATTCATTGCTGGACCTTCTCAGTAACAATTTCCTTTGGAATTTAAAAGCAGTCAGATTAAGATCTAGCTGCTCCCCACTGCTCATTTTTGTTGTAATGTTTTGGAGGAAACCCTGCAACAATATTCAATAAAAGCTTACACTATTGAAGGAATCCACTCTTCCAGCTTATCGTGTCTGTACCTATCTTCTCTGAGTAATGATTTAGATTATCCCTTTAACACATGCAATGAGCTCTGCCTCAAACATTCCCTTTGGCAAAGCATTCAAACTTTCCAACTTACTGTGGAAAGGTATGTCCCTCTACTAGGACAATTTTAAATTGATGAGTCTCCAAACAACACCGTTATTCCCCTATTCGCCACCAAAACTGCTAATCTTTTTAAAGGCTTCAATTAAACCTACTCTTCATCTTTCCTGTTCCAGCAATCCCAGTGTCTCCAGTCTCTCCTCGCAACTATGGTTTTGCCTGCTGGTGAATCCGCAGAATGCATTCCAGATCCTAACCACTCACTGGGGAATAAAGATTTCCCTCCTGTCACACCTTGGCTTTGTATTACTATTCTGGTTCTGAGCCCATCCGCCAATTTTTCTCGTCGCTTAGAGCCCTCACCGTTTTGAAATAGTCTTCCCAAAATCTCCTCTCAGCATTCTCTTCTCTGTAAAGGAGAACAGCCACACTTTCTCCAATCTATCCTTCACCTTGAACCCTTCTCATAAATCTCTTCTGACCCTCTAAAAATTTCACAACCTCATGAAAGAATTGGGCGCGCTACAATGTTGAGGCCAGACAATGTTTTATAAAAGGTTCAAAATAACTTCCTAGCTTTTGTGATCTATGGCTCTATTCAGAAAATCTAGGATCCCTTATGTCTTTTCAACCGCTTTCTTTACCTCCCCGCCACTTTCAATAATTGGTGCACCACAAACACCAAAGGTCGCTCAGTTCCTGCGCCCTTTTTAGAATTGTATCAATTATTTTATATTGCCTCCCCACCTTCTTCAAAATCTGTCACATCGCACTTCTCAGCATTAACATTTACCTGCCACATGTCCACCCATTCAAACAGCCTGTCCGTGACTTCCTTTTTAAAAAACTTTAGAGTACTCAATTCATTTTTTCCAATTAAGGGGAAATTTAGCTACCCTGCGCATCTCTTGGGTTGTGGGGGCGAGACCCACGCAGACACGGGGAGAATGTGCAAACTCCACACGGACAGTGACCCAGAGTCGGGTTCGAACCTGGGACCTCGGCACCGTGAGACAGCAGTGCTAACCACTGCGCCACCGTGCTGCCTCTGTCTGCGACTTCCTTAAGTCCATCACCATTCTTCTCAGTTCACCATGCTTCAAAGGTTTGCCTCTTGTGCAAATTTTGAAATTGTGCTGCCAGGTCCAAATGGCATTGAATATTTAAAACACCAAATGCCGTTTGGGGGTCCGTGTGTCCGACAGCAACCACACTTCCCATGTCAGCCCTCGCGGTGACCTCGTCAACAAAGCTCAACCAAGTTAATTAACAGGATTTAACAAATCGGTGCTAACCATCCTTATTTAACCCACGCATGTCAAAGTGACGGCGATCTTTGCTCTGAATCATCGGTTCCAAGAACGTTCCCACCGAGAATAAACATATGGATTGTTTATCATTCTCAATCCTCTTTTGAACAACGGTGGAACATTTGCACTTCGCCAGCTCTCCGTGGAGAGTTATGGCCAGTGCCTCAGCACTCTTCTCCCCAACTTCCCTCAGTATCTCTCATCCAGCCCTGGCACCTTCTCAGTTTACAAGTACAGTCAGCCTGTCTAATACATCGTCTTCATCAATATTTAGCCCACCCGGTTTCTCCTCCTTTTTCATTGTAGCATCATCGTCATTCTTGGTGAACACAGGCACAAAGTATCCATTTTGTACCTCAGCCATGCCCCCTGCCTCCCATTAATAGACCCCTTTTTGGATGCTTCTTAGCCCCAGCTGTCCTCTTACTCCCATTTTACTATCTATCTACCGAGAGAAGAATTTTGAATTCCCTTCTACATTAACCGTCAGTCACTTCTATTCCCTCATTCACTTACACCCTGCACATCCTGGGCTGCATTCTCCGATTTTGAGGCTATGCCCCTGTAGCACAATCAATCACTCACGAGACGAGATGAGAAGGAGTCGAACGATGGCTTTATTACGCAGACTTGTTCTCCAGCAGCCCAGTTACAGAATGCGGCTGCTGGGAGAACCCGGGCTCTTATACTCCGCCTTATTGGGTGGAGACAGCAGGCGGCTGATCCAATCAGGATCCAGTGTCTATCCACCAATAGCTTCTCGGCATCACAGGGTACCTTAATACCCCTAATACATACCACCACAGCCCCATGCCGGCCTGTGACGGTGGCGCTTTACGACAGACAAAATGGCGTGAAACGGCCACCGATTCTCCTTTTGGCTGGGGGCTAGCAGCCCGGCAGCATAGAGCACCCGGTTCTAGCTGTCGATACGGCCCGGACGATTGCCGGGTGCATGACCGCGCATGCGCACGGCGGAGGCCTGCAGCGGCTGCGCCGTGCAACATGCTCGGGCTCGGGCTGCTTGCGGACCCAGCCCGCAAAATAGTTGTCCCCTTTGGCTGGCTCGTATGCACCGGACCACCCCCCCCCCCAACAGTGCCCCCATCCCCTGATAAAGTCCCCCTGCCCGCGGATCAGTCCTACCCCGACTGTGGCGGCGCTGGACTGAGTCCGCAGTTGACACGCCGAATTTCCGACGGGTGAGACCACACACGACCCACGACGTCGGGAACTCGGCCAATCGAGGGCGGGCCTCAGGCAATGTCCTTACTGGGTGGAGACAGCAGGCGCGATTTCGCCATCGGCGACCGGAGACTCCAGTCCCCTGTACTCAGCCTGGCACCATTTGTATTATCAACCTGACAGTTGCGATTTGCACCTTTTTTATGCTTCACCTTCTCTATCTTTTTCCTGTTTCAGGCAGTTTTAATGTTCTTTCGACAATGGAACTCAAAACGAGTCAGACAGTCATAGAATTTACAGTGCAGAAGGAGGCCATTCGGCCTATTGGGTCTGCACCGGCCCTGGGAAAGAGCACCCTACCCAAGCCCCTGCATCCACACATTCCCCGTAACCCAGTAACCCCACCCACCTTTTTTTCGACACTAAGGGCAATTTATCACAGCCAATCCACGCAACCTGCGCATCTTTGGACTGTGGGAGGACACTGGAGCACCCGGAGGAAACCCACGCACTCACGGGGAGAACGTACAGACTCCGCACAGACAGTGACCCAAGCCGGGAATCGAACCTGGGACCCTGAAGCTGTGAAGCAACTGTGCTAACCACTGTGCTACCATGCTGCCCTAATTCACACAAATCGGGTGTCACGGTGGTGCAGTGGTTAGCACTGCTGCCTTACGGTGCTGAGGAGCCGGGTTCCATCCCGGCCCCGGGTCACTGTCCGTATGGAGTTTGCACATTCTCCTCATGTCTGTGTCGGTCTCACCCCCACAACCCAAAGATGTGCAGGCTGGGGGATTGGCCACGCTAAATTGCCCTGAATTGGAAAATGAAATTATAAAAAAATAACTTCACACAATTCTCGGAGGCCTGATTTTGAAGTTGAAGCCCCTTTTGTCGACTTCCTTTTGTTCCCCAAGAGAAAAATAGAATTATAGAACAGTTACAGCTTGGAGAAGGCCATTCGACCCATTGTGTCCGTGCTGGCCCTTTGGAGGTTCAATTTATGCTGTGCCACTTCCCCGCCTTTACCCATAGCCCTGTAAATATAGCTTTTCAGATAATGATCCAATTCCCTTTTGAAAACCCTGAATGAATCCGTCTCTCCCACACAGTGGCAGAACATTCCAGATCCTAACCACTCACTATGAAGGACGTTTTTCCTCATGTCGCCATTGCGTCTTCAGCCAATTCCCTTAAGTTGGTTTGTTATCGTTCTCAATCCTTCCAACAATGGGAACAGTTTCTCCCTCTCTACTCTGTCCAAACGCTTCATGATTTTGAACACCTCTATCCAATTCCCTCTCCATCTGCCCTTCTCCAAAGAGAGCAGTCCCAACTTCTCCAATCTAGCTACACAACTGAAGTTCCTCTTTCCTGGAGCCATTCTCTTGAATCCTTACTGCACCCTCTCCAATGCCTCCCTGATATGTGTGGTGCCCAGACTGGACACAATACTCCAATGAAGGTTGATTCATGTTTTATACAAGTTTACCACAGCTTCCTTGCCCTTGTATTCTGTGCTCCTATTTTTGAAGCCCAGGATGCTGTCTGCTTTATTAACCATGTCCTCAACCTATCCTGCCACCTTCAATGATTTATGCACTTATACACCAGGACCCTCTGCTCCTGCATCCCCTTAAGAATTGCAACCTCTATTTTATACTGTCTCGCCATGTCCTTCCTATCAAAATGAATCACTTTTCACCCATCTCCGCATTGAATTCCGTCTGTCTCTTATCCGCCCGTTCCATCAATCTGTCCAGGTCCTTTCAAAGTTCTACTCGACCCTCCTCGTGATTCACAACACTTCCAAGTTTCATTCCATCCCTGAATTTTGAAATTTGAAACATTTGTTGAACCACAACTAGTAGGCTTATTAGGCACAACCGCCCACAGTATTTTCACATTGATAATTAATTATCACAGCTGAAACGATAGAACTTGGATGGGGTCGGGCGGCGGGATGTTCTAACTGGGTGGTGTATCTAAACGCATGGGTTCGGCACTTCACTACAGAGAGTAGTGAGAATGTGGAACTTGGTACCACGCGGAGTGTTTGAAGTGAATATTATGAATTCTTCGGTCTTTCATAGAACATAGAACATAGAACAGTACCGCACAGAACAGGTCCTTCGGCCCTCGATGTTGTGCCGAGCATTGTCCGAAACCAAGATCAAGCTATCCCACTCCCTGTCATTCTGGCGTGCTCCATGTGCCTATCCAATAACCGCTTGAAAGTTCCTAAAGTGTCCAACTCCACTATCACAGCAGGCAGTCCATTCCACACCCTAACCACTCTCTGAGTAAAGAACCTACCTCGGACATCCCTCCTATATCTCCCACACTGAATATAGGTGTCGTTGGCAAGACCAGCGTTTGTTCCCCATCCCCAACTGTCCTTGAACAGAGTGGCTTGCTGGGCCACTGCAGAAGGCATAAGTCCATAAGACGTAGGGGCAGCAGTATGCCATTCGGGCCATTGAATCTGCTCTACCATTCAATTAGATAATTACAGATCTGATCTGATAATCCTCAGCTCCACTTTCCACCTTATCCCTATAACCTTAGATTCCCTTACTGATTAAATTCTACCCCCACCACCCCCCCCCCCCCCCCCACCCACCCCCACACCCCCAGCAATGAATTTCAGATTCCCACCTTCCTCTGGGTGAAATAACTCCTGCCACTCACCTTATTGTGCCAACTCTTTATTGACCCTTCGACCAAGGGGAACAACTGAACAACTGCTTCCGATGCACACTGATCAATCTTATTCACCTCAATCAGGTCCCCTCTCAGCCTTCTCTGCTCTAAAGAGAACAACCCCAGCCTATCCAGTCTCTCTTTAGAGCTCAAATACTCCATCCCAGGCAGCATTCTGGTGAATCTCCTCCGCGCCACCTCTAGTGCAATCACATCCTTCTGAGCGTGAGGTGACCAGGTGACCACACAGTATTCCAGTTGTGGCCAAGTTTTGTACAGCTCTCACATAACCTCCTTAGTCTGTGTCGCAATCGATAAAGGCAAGTGTCCCGTCTGCCTTCTTAACTACCCTATTAACCTGTCCTGCGGCCTTCAGAGACAAGCACCCCCAAATCCTTGTTTCTCTGAGCTTCCTAGTTTTATGCCATTCACCAAGTACTCCCTTGTGTTTTTCCTTCCAAATACATCACCTCACACTTTCCAAGGTTAAATTCCATCTGCCACGGATCCGCCCATATACCACGTCAATGTCTTCGTGCAACCCGAGACCTTCTTCCTCACTGTTAACCACCCTGTCAATCTTCGAGTCATCCACAAACCTACTTATCATCCACCCCCACATTCTCATCTATAATCGTTTACATATATTGTGAACAATAGAGGGACCTGGCTCTGATTCCTGTGGACCGCCACTTGACACCAGCCTCTGGTCACACAAACTGCCTTCTACCACCATTCCCTACCACCCAGCCAGTTTTGGATCCAACTTGCCAGGTTACCCTGGATCCCATGTGCTTTTACCTTCTTTGTCAGTCTCCCATGTGGGACCTTGTCAAAGGCTTTGCTGAAATCATTATTAACTACATCAACTGAACTACCCTCAAACATTTACACACCCAATCACCTCCTCAAATAATTCAGTCAAGTTTGTTAGGCGTGACCTTCCTCCGACAAAAGCTATGTGCCTGATCAAACCTTGCCTCCCCAAGTGGAGATTTTCTCCAATAGTTTCACTGCCATGTGAGACTTACAGGTTCATAATTCCCTGTTTTCTCTCTGCCACCCATGTGCCACATCAGCTGTCCTCCAATCCCTATCAGAGGCCCTGTACCTTTCTCCATTGCCGCCCACAGCAGCTTGGCGTACAACATATCCGGTACTGGGGATTTATCAACGTTAAGCCCGCCAAAACCTCCAATACCTCCTCACTCCCCATGTCAAATTGTTCAAGAACCTACAACCTCCTAATTCTGTACTACATCCTCCTAATTCTGTACCTACATCATCCTAATTCTGTACCTACAACCTCCTAATTCTGTACCTACAACCTCCTAATTCTGTACCTACACCCTCCTAATTCTGTACCTACAACCTCCTAATTCTGTACCTACACCCTCCTAATTCTGTACCTACACCCTCCTAATTCTGTACCTGCATCCTCCTAATTCTGTACCTACATTCTCCTAATTCTGTACCTACATCCTCCTAATTCTGTACCTACATCCTCCTAATTCTGTACCTACATCCTCCTAATTCTGTACCTACATCCTCCTAATTCTGTACCTACATCCTCCTAATTCTGTACCTACATCCTCCTAATTCTGCACCTACATCCTCCTAATTCTGTACCTACAACCTCATAATTCTGTACCTACATCCTCCTAATTCTGTACCTACATTCTCCTAATTCTGTACCTAAATCCTCCTAATTCTGTACCTACACCCTCCTAATTCTGTACCTACATCCTCCTAATTCTGTACCTACATCCTCCTAATTCTGTACCTACATCTTCCTAATTCTGTACCTACATCCTCCTAATTCTGTACCTACATCCTCCTAATTCTGTACCTACATCCTCCTAATTCTGTACCTACATTCTCCTAATTCTGTACCTACAACCTCCTAATTCTGTACCTACATCCTCCTAATTCTGTACCTACATCCTCCTAATTCTGTACCTACATCCTCCTAATTCTGTACCTACATCCTCCTAATTCTGTACCTACACCCTCCTAATTCTGTACGTACATTCTCCTAATTCTGTACCTACATCCTCCTAATTCTGTACCTACAACCTCCTAATTCTGTACTACATCCTCCTAATTCTGTACCTAAATCCTCCTAATTCTGTACCTACATCCTCCTAATTCTGTACCGACATCCTCCTAATTCTGTACCTACATCCTCCTAATTCTGTACCTACAACCTCCTAATTCTGTACCTACATCCTCCTAATTCTGTACCTAAATCCTCCTAATTCTGTACCTACATCCTCCTAATTCTGTACCTACATCCTCCTAATTCTGTACCTACATTCTCCTAATTCTGTACTACATCCTCCTAATTCTGTACCTACAACCTCCTAATTCTGTACCTACAACCTCCTAATTCTGTACCTACATCCTCCTAATTCTGTACCTACATTCTCCTAATTCTGTACTACATCCTCCTAATTCTGTACCTACAACCTCCTAATTCTGTACCTACACCCTCCTAATTCTGTACCTACATCCTCCTAATTCTGTACCTACATCCTCCTAATTCAGTACCTACATCCTCCTAATTCTGTACCTACATCCTCCTAATTCTGTACCTACACCCTCCTAATTCTGTACCTACACCCTCCTAATTCTGTACCTACATCCTCCTAATTCTGTACCTACATCCTCCTAATTCTGTACCTACATCCTCCTGATTCTGTACCTACACCCTCCTAATTCTGTACCTACATCCTCCTAATTCTGTACCTACATCCTCCTAATTCTGTACCTAAATCCTCCTAATTCTGTACTTACACCCTCCTAATTCTGTACTACATCCTCCTAATTCTGTACCTACATCCTCCTAATTCTGTACCTACAACCTCCTAATTCTGTACCTACATCCTCCTAATTCTGTACTACATCCTCCTAATTCTGTACCTACACCCTCCGAATTCTGTACCTACATCCTCCTAATTCTGTACCTACACCCTCCTAATTCTGTACCTACATCCTCCTAATTCTGTACCTACATCCTCCTAATTCTGTACCTACATCCTCCTAATTCTGTACCTAAATCCTTCTAATCCTGTACCTACAACCTCCTAATTCTGTACCTACATCCTCCTAATTCTGTACCTACAACCTCCTTATTCTGTACCTACACCCTCCTAATTCTGTACCTACACCCTCCTAATTCTGTACCTACATCCTCCTAATTCTGTACCTACATCCTCCTAATTCTGTACCTACATCCTCCTAATTCTGTACCTACATCCTCCTAATTCTGTACCTACATCCTCCTAATTCTGTACATACATCCTCCTAATTCCGTACCTAAATCCTCCTAATTCTGTACCTACAAACTCCTAATTCTGTACCTACATCCTCCTAATTCTGTACCTACAACCTCCTAATTCTGTACCTACATCCTCCTAATTCTGTACCTACACCCTCCTAATTCTGTACCTACTTCCTCCTAATTCTGTACCTACATTCTCCTAATTCTGTACCTACATCCTCCTAATTCTGTACCTACATCCTCCTAATTCTGTACTACATCCTCCTAATTCTGTACCTACATTCTCCTAATTCTGTACCTACACCGTCCTAATTCTGTACCTACATCCTCCTAATTCTGTACTACATCCTCCTAATTCTGTACCTACACCCTCCTAATTCTGTACCTACATCCTCCTAATTCTGTACTACATCCTCCTAATTCTGTACCTACACCCTCCTAATTCTGTACCTACATCCTCATAATTCTGTACCTACACCCTCCTAATTCTGTACCTAAATCCTCCTAATTCTGTACCTACAACCTCCTAATTCTGTACCTACATCCTCCTAATTCTGTACCTACAACCTCCTAATTCTGTACCTACATCCTCCTAATTCTGTACCTACATCCTCCTAATTCTGTACCTACACCCTCCTAATTCTGTACCTACATCCTCCTAATTCTGTACCTACATCCTCCTAATTCTGTACCTACACCCTCCTAATTCTGTACCTACACCCTCCTAATTCTGTACCTACACCCTCCTAATTCTGTACCTACATCCTCCTAATTCTGTACCTACATCCTCCTAATTCTGTACCTACATCCTCCTAATTCTGTACCTACACCCTCCTAATTCTGTACTACATCCTCCTAATTCTGTACCTACATCCTCCTAATTCTGTACCTACGCCCTCCTAATTCTGTACCTCCATCCTCCTAATTCTGTACCTACATCCTCCTAATTCTGTACCTACATCCTCCTAATTCTGTACCTACACCCTCCTAATTCTGTACCTACATCCTCCTAATTCTGTACCTACAACCTCCTAATTCTGTACCTACATCCTCCTAATTCTGTACCTACATCCTCCTAATTCTGTACCTACATCCTCCTAATTCTGTACCTACATCCTCCTAATTCTGTACCTACATCCTCCTAATTCTGTACCTACATCCTCCTAATTCTGTACCTACAACCTCCTAATTCTGTACCTACATCCTCCTAATTTTGTACCGACATCCTCCTAATTCTGTACCGACATCCTCCTAATTCTGTACCTACAACCTCCTAATTCTGTACCTACATCCTCCTAATTCTGGACCTACATCCTCCTAATTCTGTACCTACATCCTCCTAATTTTGTACCTACATCCTCCTAATTCTGTACCTACATCCTCCTAATTCTGTACCTACAACCTCCTAATTCTGTACCTACATCCTCCTAATTTGGTACTACATCCTCCTAATTCTGTACCTACAACCTCCTAATTCTGTACCTACATCCTCCTAATTCTGTACCTACATTCTCCTAATTCTGTACCTACAACCTCCTAATTCTGTACCTACATCCTCCTAATTCTGTACCTAAAACCTCCTAATTCTGTACCTACATCCTCCTAATTCTGTACCTACAACCTCCTAATTCTGTACTACAACCTCCTAATTCTGTACCTACATCCTCCTAATTCTGTACCTACACCGTCCTAATTCTGTACCTACATCCTCCTAATTCTGTACCTAAAACCTCCTAATTCTGTACCTACATTCTCCTAATTCTGTACCTAAAACCTCCTAATTCTGTACCTAAAACCTCCTAATTCTGTACCTACATCCTCCTAATTTTGTACCTACATCCTCCTAATTCTGTACCTACAACCTCCTAATTCTGTACCTACATCCTCCTAATTCTGTACCTAAAACCTCCTAATTCTGTACCTACACCCTCCTAATTCTGTACCTACATCCTCCTAATTCTGTACCTACAACCTCCTAATTCTGTACCTACAACCTCCTAATTCTGTACCTAAAACCTCCTAATTCTGTACCTACATCCTCCTAATTCTGTACCTAAATCCTCCTAATTCTGTACCTACACCCTCCTAATTCTGTACCTAAAACCTCCTAATTCTGTACCTACATCCTCCTAATTCTGTACCTACATCCTCCTAATTCTGTACCTACAACCTCCTAATTCTGTACCTACAACCTCCTAATTCTGTACCGACACCCTCCTAATTCTGTACCTACATCCTCCTAATTCTGTACCGACACCCTCCTAATTCTGTACCTACATCCTCCTAATTCTGTACCTACAACCTCCTAATTCTGTACCTAAATCCTCCTAATTCTGTACCTACATCCTCCTAATTCTGTACCTACATCCTCCTAATTCTGTACCTACATCCTCCTAATTCTGTACCTACACCCTCCTAATTCTGTACCTACAACCTCCTAATTCTGTACCTACATCCTCCTAATTCTGTACCTACAACCTCCTAATTCTGTACCTACATCTTCCTAATTCTGTACCTAAAACCTCCTAATTCTGTACCTGCATCCTCCTAATTCTGTACCTACATCCTCCTAATTCTGTACCTAAATCCTCCTAATTCTGTACCTACATCCTCCTAATTCTGTACCTACATCCTCCTAATTCTGTACCTGCATCCTCCTAATTCTGTACCTACATCCTACTAATTGTGTACCTACATCCTCCTAATTCTGTACCTACATTCTCCTAATTCTGTACCTACATCCTCCTAATTCTGTACTACATCCTCCTAATTCTGTACCTACATCCTCCTAATTCTGTACCTACACCCTCCTAATTCTGTACCTCCAACCTCCTAATTCTGTACCTACAACCTCCTAATTCTGTACCAACATCCTCCTAATTCTGTACCTACACCCTCCTAATTCTGTACCTACATCCTCCTAATTCTGTACCTACACCCTCCTAATTCTGTACCTACACCCTCCTAATTCTGTACCTACATCCTCCTAATTCTGTACCTACATCCTCCTAATTCTGTACCTACATCCTCCTAATTCTGTACCTACATCCTCCTAATTCTGTACCTACAACCTCCTAATTCTGTACCTACACCCTCCTAATACTGTACCTACATCCTCCTAATTCTGTACCTACATCCTCCTAATTCTGTACCTACATCCTCCTAATTCTGTACCTACATCCTCCTAATTCTGTACCTACATCCTCCTAATTCTGTACTACATCCTCCTAATTCTGTACCTACATCCTCCTAATTCTGTACCTACATCCTCCTAATTCTGTACCTACAACCTCCTAATTCTGTACCTACAACCTCCTAATTCTGTACCTACATCCTCCTAATTCTGTACTACACCCTCCTAATTCTGTACTACATCCTCCTAATTCTGTACCTACATCCTCCTAATTCTGTACCTACATCCTCCTAATTCTGTACCTACATCCTCCTAATTCTGTACCTACATCCTCCTAATTCTGTACCTACATCCTCCTAATTCTGTACCTACATCCTCCTAATTTTGTACCTACATCCTTCTAATTCTGTACCTACATCCTCCTAATTTTGTACCTACATCCCCCTAATTCTGTACCTACATCCTCCTAATTCTGTACCTAAATCCTCCTAATTCTGTACCTACACCCTCCTAATTCTGTACCTAAATCCTCCTAATTCTGTACCTACATCCTCCTAATTCTGTACCTAAATCCTCCTAATTCTGTACCTACATCCTCCTAATTCTGTACCTAAATCCTCCTAATTCTGTACCTACATCCTCCTAATTCTGTACCTAAATCCTCCTAATTCTGTACCTACATCCTCCTAATTCTGTACCTAAATCCTCCTAATTCTGTACCTACATCCTCCTAATTCTGTACCTAAATCCTCCCTATCTGTACCTACATCCTCCTAATTCTGTACCTACATCCTCCTAATTCTGTACCTACATTCTCTTAATTCTGTACCTACATCCTCCTAATTCTGTACCTACATTCTCTTAATTCTGTACCTACACCCTCCTTCTCCCGAGTGAAGACAGATGTGAAGTACAATACCAATGTCCTCGGACACCACACACAGATTTCCCCCATGGTCCTTAATAGACCCTACTCTTTCCCTGTTTATCCTCCTCCCCTTAATATACTTCTTGGGATTCTCTCTAATCTTACCCGCCAGTGCTTTTTCCATGCTGCTGCTTTGTTCTCCGAATTGTTTTAAGTTCCCCCCTGCAATTTCTATACTCCACTAAGGCCTCTGCTGATTTGCTCCCTTTGTACCTGCCAAAAGCCTGTCTTTCTTTTCTTCCCCAGTCCTGGATATTCCGAGACACCCAGATTTCTCTGGGCTTGTTGCCCATGCATTTCACCCTCAAGGGAGCATGTTGGGCCTGTCCTGCCCCCATTTCATTTTGAATGCCCCTTACTGATCTGCTGTAGATTTTCCCACAAGAAGCTGTTCCCAGTCTACTTTGCCCAGGTCCTACCTTATTTTAATATAATCAGCCTGCCCCCAATCCAAAACCATTTTTTGCAGACCATATTTTCTTTTTTCCATAAACTTAAAATTGTACTGTGTTGTGATTGCTATCACCATTGCTCCCCACTGTGTGTGCCCTTAAAAAAAAAACATTGCTCCCCACTACCACCTCAAACACCTGTCCGGCTTTGCTCCCCAGAATTAGATTCAGTGTCGTCCCTTGTTGAACCTTCTACATATTGACATGAAATGTATTCTGGAGAGCTTTTTAAGAAATCCACCCCCTCATCACCCTTTACACTATGACTATCCCCACTAATGTCGGGGGAAGTTAAAATCCCCTAATATTATTTTTACCCTATTGTTATTTTTACACACCTCAGTGAGTTGTCTACATGTCTGCTTCTCTATTGCCCGCTGACTGTTTGGGGGCCTATCACTCCCAGAAATGTGACTACCCCCTCATTATTCCTAAACTCTATCCGCAAAGTCTAATTTGAAGACCCTTCCAAGATATTGTCCCTCTATAATGCAGTAACTGACCCCTTAATTAATAATATGGTACCAACTGAACCCTTAATTAATAATATGACACCATCTCCATGTTGAGTGCCACTCCTGCCCCTCCCTCAACAACGTCTCTGTGATAGCAACAATATCACGATTTCTTGTGTTAATCCATGCCCTTAACTCATCAGTCTCACTTATAATGTTCCTAGCATTAAGGTAGATGCCATCCAACCTCGCCTTACTCCCTTGGTACTCAATATGGTTGAACTCCCTCAGCCTTGGTTCTTTTACTATCGTATGTTTTGTCCCCTCCCCTTGCTGGCATAGTTTAAACACCTAATAATAATTATTATTATCATCTTTATTATGGTCACAAGTAGGCTTACATTAACACTGCAATGAAGTTACTGCGAAAAGCCCCTAGTCGCCATACTCCGGCGCCTGTTCAGGTACACTGAGGGAGAATTCAGAATGTCCAATTCACCTAACAAGCACGTCTTTCGGGACTTGTGGGAGGAAACCTTGTATAGAATATCGGTAAGGCCGCACTTGGAACATTGCGCAAAATTCTGGTCGCCACACTACCAGAAGGATGTGGGGGCTTTGGAGAGGATGCAGAGGAGGTTTACCAGGATGTTGCCTGGTCTGGAGGGTGTTAGCTCTGTGGAGAGGCTGAATAGACTCGGACTGTTTTCATTAGAAAGATGGAGGTTGAGGGGTGACGTGATAGAGGTCTACAAGATTATGCAGGGTATGGATAGAGTGGATAGTCAGGCATTCTTTCTCAGGGTAGAGGGGTCAGTCACCAGGGGACATAGGTTTACGGTCTATGGGGCAAAGTTTAGAGGAGATGTGCAAGACAGCTTTTTTATACAGAGGGTGGTGAGTGCCTGGAATGCGTTGCCAGGGGAGGTTGTGGAAACAGATACAGTAACGGCGTTGAAAAGGCATCTCAAACACATGAATAGGGTGGGTATCGAGGGATACGGCACAAGGGAGTGCTGAGGGTTTGGCAAAGGTTGATATCATGACGGTACAGGCTTGGAGGGCCGAAGGGCCTGTTCCTGTGCTGTATTGTTCTTTGTTGAAACCAGAGCGCCCGGAGGAAACCCACGGAGACACAGGGAGAACATGCAGACGTCCCTCAGTCAATGACCCAAGCGGGAATTGAACCTGGGACCCTGGCACTGTTAAACAACAGTGCTAGCCACTGTGCTACCGTGCCACCACCCAACAGCACGAGGAAACCCACCTGATAGGATGTTGGTTCCATTTTGGTTCAGGTGCACACTGTCCCAATTGTACATGTCCCACTTTCCCCAGAAACAGCCCCAGTGATCAATGAATCTAACCCCCCCCCCCCTCCCCACTCCCTCTCCTGCACCAACTCTTGAGCCAAGCATTCTTCCACCCTATTTCTATACTTGCTGGCACATGGTACCAGGAGTTACCCAGAGATTGCATCCTTTGAGGTCTTGCTTTTTAATTCTTGATGCAAGATCGCATCCTTCGTTCAACCTATATTGTTGGCATCAACATGTACCATCGTCCTTCCCCTTTAGCATACCCTGCAGTCATTCTGTGATATCACTGACCCTGGCACCAAGGCAGCACACCACCCTGAAGTCATGTCTAGGGCGACAGAAAGGCCTGTCTGTTCCCCTAGCTAATGAATCCCCGAACACTATCCTCCTCCTGTACCTTGAGGAACCAGCACCCTCATCAGCTTCCAATGCAGAAAGCCGATTTGAGATCTGGGCCCCAGGGGCTTGTGCCTGCACTGTCTGCCCGTCTCTCTTGGACTGTCTGGTGGTCACCTTTCTTCCCGCCACTTCCTTCAGTTGCAGTGTGACCACCTCTCTAAATGTGCTATCCACGTAACACTCAGCCTCGCGGATGCACTGCAGTGTCTCCAACCGCCACTCGAGCTCCGGAAACCAGATAACTGTTCACAGTATTCCCGGTGTGGTCTAACTAATGCCTTGTATAGTTTTCGCAGCTTTTATTCTCCATTCCCTTTGAAAGAACGGCCAACATTCCATTTGTCTTCCCCATTCCCTGCTGCATTCACACACTACCTTTTTGTGATTAATGCTGAAGGACCCCCAGACCCCTCTGTGTTGCAGTTTTCTGTAGTCTTTCCCCATTAGGCGACACGGTAACAAAGTGGTTAGCACTGTTGCTTCGCAGCGCCAGGGACCCGGGTTCGATTCCCGGCTTGGGTCATGGATCATTATCTGTGCGGAGTCTGCACGTTCTCCCCGCGTTGTGGTTTCCTCCCACAAGTCCCGAAGGACGTTGTAAATAATTGTGGTCCCAGAACTGATCCCTGTGACACTCCACTAGTTACAGGTTGCCATCCTGAAAATGCTCCTTTTATCATAGAATCATACAATTTACAGTGCCGAAGGAGGCCATTCAGCCCATCGAGTCTGCACCGGCCCTTACAAAGAGCACCCTACTGAAGCCCACATATCTACCCTATCCCCGTAACCCAGTAACCCCCACTTAACACTTTTTGGACACTAAGGGCAATTTAGCACGGCCAATCCACCTACCCTGCACATCTTTTTGGGTTGTGGGGGTGAGACCCACGCAGACATGGGGAGAATGTGCAAACTCCGCACGGACAGTGACCCGGGGCCAGGATCAAATCCAGATCCTTGGCGATGTGAGGTAGCGGCTCCACTGTGCCACTGACCCGTCATCAGGTGGGTTTTTACAACAGCCAATGATGGTTTCATAGTCACCATTACTGAGACTAGCTTTATTCTCCAGATTTTATTCATTGAACTTAAATTCAGCCAGCTGACATGGTGGGATTTGAACTCATGGCAGGAGAGTATTTGCCTGATCCCATGTCCCCACAGTATTTAGATGGGCCTCTGTATCACTACTCCAGTGATATTACCACCATCTCTCATAGAACCAGAAAATCCCTACAGTGCAGAAGGAGATCAATCGGCCCAGTGAGTCCGCACTAACCCTCTGATCGAGCACCCCGCCCAGGCCCACTCCCCATCCCATCCCTGTAGCCCCCACGCACTGATTATGGCCAATCTACCTAACCTGCACGCCTTTGGACTGTGGGAGGAAACCGGAGCACCCGGAGGAAACCCACGCAGACACGGGGAGAAAGTGCACACTCCGCACAGACAGTGACCCGAGCTGGAATCGAACCCTGGCACAGTGAGGCAGCAGTGCTAACCACTGAATGATGGCACGGTGGTTAGCTCTGCTGCCTCACAGCGCCAGGGACCCGGGTTCGATTCCAGCCTTTGATGACTGCGCAAACTCAGTCTGCACGTTCTCCCCGTGTCTGCGTGGGTTTCGTCTGGGTCCGCCAGGTGCCTCCCACTGGCCAAAGATGTGCAGGGTCGGTGGATTGGGCATGCTAAATTGTCCCTTCGTGTCCAGGGATGTGCAGGATAGGTACGAGAATAGGGCGGGGTGGCTGGGGGTGTAGACCTGGGTTTGGTGCTCTTTCGGAGGGTCAGTGTAAACTTGATGAGCTGAATGGCCTCTTTCTGCAATGTCAGGATTCTATGATTATAATCCACCCTGCAAACATAATTTCCTTCCTCCACATTTCTTACTAAAACCAACACATTCTTCAGCTACAGTGCTTCAGAAAGCATAAAAAAGTAACGGCACACAAAGAGGCCATTCAGCCCATCACACCTGCATTGCTTTGGGAATTATATACTAGCCGCCCATTCTCATCCCACATTCCAGCAGCCCAGTCCCCGGCCCTCTTT
Source organism: Scyliorhinus torazame (assembly GCF_047496885.1). Taxonomy (NCBI): domain Eukaryota; kingdom Metazoa; phylum Chordata; class Chondrichthyes; order Carcharhiniformes; family Scyliorhinidae; genus Scyliorhinus; species Scyliorhinus torazame. Next base: position 13,173,978 of record NC_092720.1, read on the forward strand.
TTGCAGCTTACAGCACTTGAGCTGCAGATCCGGCTGCCCATTGAAGGAGCCGAGGGGTTTTCGCCTCAACCACCAATTTAGGCAGCGAACTGCAGACACCTATCCCACCCTCCGCGTGAAAAGGTGCTCCCTAAAGTCCCGAAAGAAATTTACGCAGGAGAGAAACAAAATGATGCATCAACAAGGGGATAAAGGGAGGCTTGTGTGGAACATAAACACTAGGATCAGTAGGGCTGAGAAGCCAGTTTCTCTTCTGTAAAATGATATATCACATAGTTTACCACATTCCCCAAAATATCACATCAGTTAGATATACTGTGTCAGAGGAAGAGAGTTATAAGGACATGGTTAACCGTGAACCATTTTACATTGGTCTAAGTGTCCAATTGTAGATTGTGAATCAAATGGCCAACACCATTAACCAATACACCATCAGCTGGGAACTATCAGGGGTTAGAAACTGGTCAATGGATCAAACACTGACAGTGACAACTATACAGCCAGAATAGTGCACACGAGGCTCATGTGCCAACGGGGCTATTGGGCACTGGTGAGGGCATCAGTCACACTCAGGAGGCAACATGTGCCGGCCACAAAGATGATCCAAGCCAGCTGCCCGTCAGGCAGGGGTTTCAAACAGGCCGCCCACAGCTTCAATGCCTCAGCTCCACATTCAGGCAAGTCGGCATTCCAGCTTTTTATGGCGGCAGCTTCTCGCTGTCCCGTTACGAACTGCTGGCTTGGCCGATTTTAGGCTCAAGAGATCAAATATGGAAACACGGGCCCCAACACTGGCCTTAAGGCCCTGGATTTATGCGGGCCTAACCACTGATTTCAGTACATGTTCTGGCAACTCGAGGGCTCCCTGTTCGACTTGGCATGCAGTGCCCCTTCAGTGACGAGCAAGCTTGAGCCCACAATGTTACACCCCGCTGGCTGGCACTCACACAGTTCTCATAAAACAATCACAATGCTACCCAATTCATCAGCCCACTCTCTGGGCGAGGTTTCATTGACAGTACCAAGCCGATTAGAGCACTTGGCGACAAGTGAAACACAGTCAGAAGCAAAACAGACTAAAGCTGTCAACAGCCTAACTCACTTTTTCGTGATCTCTTAACTAATTACTGGTGTTGTCAAGGAAATTAGTAAAAGGAGAAAAAAAAAACGCAACCTTAAGATCAGGAGTTTACAGAACCAATTTGGAACTTTGGAACTGCTCCAGACCAAATGACCATCCCCAGAAATTCAGGTAGGTAACTTTGCAGCCCCTTTCGCCACCTTCCAAGTGTTACCTGTTGTGGAGGGGTGGGGGTAGGGGGAGGGGGGGGTGAAATTGACCACCTTCATTTCAGACCCTCACACCTCCTGATACAGAGTTTGTGGAACTGACACAGAAGTGAGGGCACAGGGTCCACTTCAGCGGCGGGGGGTAACTCCACCAACTCAATCATTGGGAGGGGGTTAACGGGAAGGCAGCAAAGAGCTGGGGAGGGGGAGTGAGGGAGGGGGATGGAGGGAGGAGGAGAAACACTTCTGCCGGTAAGATGCATTCGGTCATTACATGTGCTCCACGTGTGCAATGCAGCAACTGAGACGGGACGAGCGAGATGGGCTCAGGCAAAAGCATCTTTAAAAAAAAACAGACGGGAAAAGGGATTTTTTTTTAAAACCTCGCAACCTTCCAAAATTAACCCTTAACCACCCCCCTGCCAATTCAAGTTGTCACTGAGGCAGGGCTGGGAGCTGTGAGAAGGGGCCATTTGTTAAATCAGACTGAGCACATTAACCAGTGTTGCTGTTTATTCTGAACCAAAAAATAAACACATCCAGCCAGTCCCATGTCTGAACCATTTGCACCAACACAATAATCTGCAGATCAGCAATGCCCTGCTCCTGAGCAATCCCTGCCCAGAGGGGCAGAGTTAGCGGGCCAGGTTGCCCTGGCTGGGGGAGTAGCGCTGGCACTTTCCCTGTTATTGCTGCAGTGGAGGGCACAGAACCCCGGCTCACAGCAGCCCCAATGAAGGGAGTCCAGTTTTACTGCAGTCTCCACCTCGCTGTCACCCCCCTTATTCTCTCCTAAATAATGCAGGAGCCGGAACATTCCAGAAATGCCCGCAATGGAGCTCTTACCTTTGTTGTCCATCTGATTCGCGTTAAATCTCTGGGCAGTCCCAGGGAGAGCGAGAGATGCTTTTTGTTTTTATGCAGGTTCCGTGTCTGTCCCTCCTCCCCGACAACCGCGAATGCGCCACCTGCACACACAGAGCGTCACTTAAAGGGCCAGGGCAGCTGCCAGTGGTCAGTGTGCAGGGAACAGCTGCCAGTGGTCAGTGTGCAGGGAACAGCTGCCAGTGGCCAGAGAGGCAATGTGCACCTGCCAGTGGTCAGTGTGCAGGAAACAGCTGCCAGTGGCCAGAGAGGCAGTGTGCATCTGCCAGTGGTCAGTGTGCAGGGAACAGCTGCCAGTGGCCAGAGAGGCAGTGTGCATCTGCCAGTGGTCAGTGTGCAGGGAACAGCTGCCAGTAGCCAGGGAGCTGCTGCCAGTGTGGAGGAAACAGCTGCCAGTGTGGAGGCATGCTGCCAGTGGCCTGGAGGCTGCTGCCAGTGGCCAGGGAGCTGCTGCCAGTGCAGAGGGAGCTGCTGCCAGTGTGCAGGGAACTGCTGCCAGTGTGCAGGGAACAGCTGCCAGTGTGCAGGGAACAGCTGCCAGTGTGGACAGAGCAGCTGCCACTGGCCAGTGTCAGGGAATTCCTACCAGTGTGCAGGGAGCTGCTGCCAGTGACCATAGTGCAGGGAGCTGCTGCCAGTGTGGAGGGTGCTGCTGCCAGTGCAGAGGGAGCTCTGCCAGTGCGCAGGGAGCTGCTGCCATTGTGTAGGGAACTGCTGCCAGTGTGCAGGGAACTGCTGCCAGTATGCAGGGAACAGCTCCCAGTATGGAGGGAGCAGCTGCCAATGTCTAGTGTGCAGGGAGCAGCTGCCAGTGTGCAGGGAGCTGCTGCCAGTGTGCAGGGAACTGCTGCCAGTGTCCAGGGAGCTGCTGCCAGTGTGGCTCAGAGAATGTGGACTCTCTGCTCCTCCCAAAACCTGCCGCAGCCACACAACAACGGCCTTGAGGTGATGTTATTGGCCACTGAATAAATCAGATTATTGATTTGGTAATTTACATAAAAGGTTATGTAACACTGCCCACCCCCTCCAGTACACCAGTGTTGGATACACGACCGATCTGGAGGAGATGGAGAGTGGGGTGAAGAGTTTCCTACCCCTTCAAAGCGAAATGAAGTTTTCGGTCTGTTTTTCATCTCACTAAAACGAAACCTGATCCAAGTCACTCTTGGAGAAGTGCTGATTCCTCCTCTCCTGCTATGAGCTGTCTCGGGTGTGTTTGTACCCAGATCACTCTCGGGACTTTGCAAAGCCTCCCAGCTTGACCTGAGATCCTTCAATCTTAGAAACATAAGAACATAAGAACTAGGAGCAGGAGTAGGCCATCTGGCCCCTCGAGCCTGCTCCGCCATTCAATGAGATCAAGGCTGATCTTTTGTGGACTCAGCTCCACTTTCCGGCCCGAACACCATAACCCTTAATCCCTTTATTCTTCAAAAAACTATTTATTTTTACCTTAAAAACATTTAATGAAGGAGCCTCTACTGCTTCACTGGGCAAGGAATTCCATAGATTCACAACCCTTTGGGTGAAGAAGTTCCTCCTAAACTCGGTTTTAAATCTACTTCCCCTTATTTTGAGGCTATGCCCCCTAGTTCTGCTTTCACCCGCCAGTGGAAACAACCTGCCCGCATCTATCCTATCTATTCCCTTCATAATTTTATATGTTTCTATACGATCCCCCCTCATCCTTCTAAATTCCAACGAGTACAGTCCCAGTCTACTCAACCTCTCCTCGTAATCCAACCCCTTCAGCTCTGGGATTAACCTAGTGAATCTCCACTGCACACCCTCCAGTGCCAGTACGTCCTTTCTCAAGTAAGGAGACCAAAACTGAACACAATACTCCAGGTGTGGCCTCACTAACACCTTGTATAATTGCAGCATAACCTCCCTAGTCTTAAACTCCATCCCTTTAGCAATGAAGGACAAAATTCCATTTGCCTTCTTAATCACCTGTTGCACCTGTAAACCAACTTTTTGTGACTCATGCACTAGCACACCCAGGTCTCTTTGCACAGCAGCATGTTTTAATATTTTATCATTTAAATAATAATCCCTTTTGCTGTTATTCCTACCAAAATGGATCACCTCACATTTGTCAACATTGTATTCCATCTGCCAGACCCTAGCCCATTCACTTAGCCTATCCAAATCCCTCTGCAGACTTCCAGTATCCTCTGCACTTTTGGCTTTACCACTTATCTTAGTGTCGTCTGCAAACTTGGACACATTGCCCCTGGTCCCCAACTCCAAATCATCTATGTAAATTGTGAACAGTTGGGGGCCCAACACTGATCCCTGAGGGACACCACTAGCTACTGATTGCCAACCAGAGAAACACCCATTAATTCCCACTCTTTGCTTTCTATTAATTAACCAATCCTCTATCCATGCTACTACTTTCCCCTTAATGCCATGCATCTTTATCTTATGCAGCAACCTTTTGTGTGGCACCTTGTCAAAGGCATTCTGGAAATCCAGATATACCACATCCATTGGCTCCCCATTATCTACCGCACTGGTAATGTCCTCAACAATTCCACTAAATTAGTTAGGCACGACCTGCCCTTTATGAACCCATGCTGCGTCTGCTCAATGGGACAATTTTGATCCAGATGCCTCGCTATTTCTTCCTTGATGATAGATTCCAGCATATACGGAGATACAGAAGTCTGAGAACACGCACGAACAGACTCAAAAACAGCTTCTTCCCCACTGTCACCAGACTCCTAAATGACCCGCTTATGGACTGATTTCATTAACACTACACCCTGTATGCTTCATCCAATGCCAGTGCTTTTGTAGTTACATTGTATATGTTGTGTTGCCCTATTATGTATTTTCTTTTATTCCCTTTTCTTTTCATGTACTTAATGATTTGTTGAGCTGCTCGCAGAAAAATACTTTTCACTGTACCTCGGTACATGTGACAATAAACAAATCCAATCCAATCCAATCCCTACTACCGAAGTTAAGCTCACTGGCCTATAATTACCCGCTTTCTGCCTACCTCCTTTTTTAAACAATGGTGTCACGTTTGCTAATTTCCAATCCGCCGGGACCACCCCAGAGTCTAGTGAATTTTGGTAAATTATCTCTAGTGCAGTTGCAATTTCCCTAGCCATCGCTTTTAGCACTCTGGGATGCATTCCATCAGGGCCAGGAGTCTTGTCTACCTTTAGCCCCATTTGCTTGCCCATCACTACCTCCTTGGTGACAACAATCCTCTCAAGGTCCTCACCTGTCATAGCCTCATTTCCATCAGTCACTGGCATGTTATTTGTGTCTTCCACTGTGAAGACCGACCCAAAAAACCTGTTCAGTTCCTCAGCCATTTCCTCATCTCCCATTATTACATCTCCCTTCTCATCCTTTAAAGGATTAATATTTACCTTAGCCACTCTTTTTTGTTTTATACATTTGTAGAAACATTTACTATCTGTTGTTATATTCTGAGCAAGTTTACTCTCATAATCTATCTTACTCTTCTTTATAGCTTTTTTAGTAGCTTTCTGTTGCCCCCTAAAGATTTCCCAGTCCTCTAGTCTCCCACTAATCTTTGCTACTTTGTATGCTTTTTCCTTCAATTTGATACTCTCCCTTATTTCCTTTGATATCCACGGTCGATTTTCCCTCTTTCTACCGTCCTTCCTTTTTGTTGGTATAAACCTTTGCTGAGCACTGTGAAAAATCGCTTGGAAGGTTCTCCACTGTTCCTCAACTGTTTCACCATAAAGTCTTTGCTCCCAGTCTACATTAGCTAGTTCTTCTCTCATCCCATTGTAATCTCCTTTGATTAAGCACAAAACACTAGTGCTTGATTTTACCTTCTCACCCTCCATCTGTATTTTAAATTCCACCATATTGTGATCGCTCCTTCTGAGAGGATCCCTAACTACGAGATCCTGAATCAATCCTGTCTCATTACACAGGACCAGATCTAGGACCGCTTGTTCCCTCGTAGGTTCCATTATATACTGTTCTAGGAAACTATCGCAGATACATTCTATAAACTCCTCCTCAAGGCTGCCTTGACCAACCTGGTTAAACCAATCGACATGTAGATTAAAATCCCCCATGATAACTGCTGTACCATTTCTACATACATCATTTATTTCTTTGTTTATTGCCTGCCCCACCATAATGTTACGATTTGGTGGCCTATAGATTACTCCTATCAGTGACTTTTTCGCCTTACTATTCCTGATTTCCACCCAAATGGATTCAACCTTATCCTCCATAGCACCGATGTCATCCCTTACTGTTGCCCGGATATCATCCTTAAATAACAGAGCTACACCACCTCTCTTACCATCCACTCTGTCCTTCTGACTGGTTTGATACCCTCGGATATTTAACTCCCAGTCGTGACCATCTTTGGCTGTTCCCATCTTTCCTACCACACCACCTACCCCGTCGCCCTCTGTGCTGACACCCCGTCACTCTCCACACCACTCCCCCATCACCACCCCGCCCCCTCCACACCACCCCCATCACCCCCCACCCCCTCCACGTCAACCCCCCATCACCCCCCGCCCCCTACACACCAACCCCCATCACCCCCCCACCCCCTCCATGCCAACTCCCCATCACCCTCCACACCAACGCCCCCGTCAACCCCCCACCCCCTCCATGCCAACCCCATCACCCTCCACACCAACCCCTCCACCCCCTCCACGCCAACCCCCCATCACCCCCGCCCCCTCCATGCCAACCCCCCATCACCACCCCGCCCCCTTCACGCCAACCCCCCATCACACCCCCACCCCCTCCACGCCAACCCACCATCACCCTCCACACCAACCCCCGCCCCCTCCACACCAACCCCCCATCAACCTCCACACCAACCCCCCCGTCACCCCCCCCCCCATCACCCTCCACACCAACCCCGCTGTCACCCCCCCCCATCACCCTCCACACCAACTCCCCTCACTTCACTCAATGTTTCCCTCACCAGCCTCCTCAAAACCCTTGTCTCTGACTCCGCTTCTAGCCATTGCCCTCACTGAGGCAGAGGCTACAATCTAAAATTGTTGAACTCCAGTGTTGGATCTGAAAGGCGTTGGAACAATTGCGCAGGTCAAGGACGGAAAGATCGGAATGGGAGCAAGGTGGAGCATGAAAATGGAAGGTGTGTGGGACCTCTGAGTGTGCCTGCAGACTGAACAGTCACCCAATCTGTATCTGCTCTCCCCATTGACTAAATTCAAATAGGTGCAATAAATTGGTGCATCACCTGGAAAGAGTGTTTGGGCCCTTGGACAGTGAGATGGGAAGAGGTACAAGGGAAGGTGTTACATCTCCTACACTTTCATACAAAGTGCTGGGGTAAGGGAGGGGGACGGGTGTTGGAGCTGATTCTGCATCGCTGACAAAGCCAATATCTATTGCCTATCCTGAATTGCCCCTTGGGAAGTGGTGGACTTTCCCCTCGAATCCTTGCAGTCCATGTGGTGAAAGCTCTCCCAGGTAGGGAGTTCCAGTATCTTGAGCTAGCAGCGATGAAGGAATATCCATGTGAGGATGTTGTACTTGACTGAAGGAGAACTTTGTGACGATGTTCTCACGCACCTGCTATCCTTGAATTTCCAGGTGGTAGAAATCGCAGATTTGGAAGGTGCTGTTGAAGGAGCCTTCGTGAGTTGCTGCAGTGCACATTGTAGATGGTACACACAACTGCCAGTGGTGGAGGGATTATAGGTCCGGTGCCAATCAAGACGGTTGCTATCTGCTTTGCATATATCAATCTGAACCAACCACCACATGATGATAATTATTCTGTTTATGTTTAAGTTTTCAGACTGTCCAAAACTATATATCTTGTCCCATCACACATGGTGCAATGACACTAAACAGTGCCAACTTGGTTGAGTCCAGCCAAGGGGAAGGGACAAGAGTTAACTTTTTTTCTGTTGCTTTTCAAAGATTCAGAGTGGAAGTGATTTTGAGACATTTGTTATGGGTCAGCATTTACAGAACCCCAAAGTGTTTCATGGAGTTCAACCGACCCACAACTTGTTATAGATTGTGGAGTGGGAAGCACACGGCGTACTCTCCAGGTGTGATACAGCAATTATGGACAAATGGTTTTTAAAACAAAACAATGTTTATTCTATGAACTCAAGTTAACCTTTTAAAAACAAACATTGAATATCTTAACACCCATTATTTCAAAGAGAACCCCAAAAGACTACAACACTAAATAAACCTTCAAACTGTTCCTTTAAACATCCAAAAGACTTCAAACCTTCAAAAATAAGAACACACCAGGTTACGTTCAATATATTTATAGTCCTTGGATTGTAGAAATCAACAGACCAGCTCTGTGTATCTTCCTGCAGCTCTCAGCAAAATACACAGACACTCCCAGCTGCCTTCTCAAACTGAAACCAAAAGCAGAAGTGAACTCAGCTCCACCCACCCTCTGACATCACTTCAGCAATATGATCAGCTCCATTTCTTAAAGGTACATTGCTTAAACATCCATTTCTTAAAGGTACTCTCAAATGACACCTACCCCCAAGAAAAAAAAATAAACCATCAACTTCAAGATGGTTTCAATTTTCACCTTTACACCATCAATTAAGAAATGCACACAGTAAAAACACTTTACCGGTTCAAAATAAAAACACACGCAAACAGGCATAATAATACAGTCCATTTTTTCCCCCCGTTCTTCTTCCTCCAACCGAAATCCTTCTCGATTGACAGTCTCTTTGAACAAGAAAGTCTCTGCATGATCCATCCATTCCTCTACGCCTCAGCATTTCTCTTTGAAGTTAGATACTTCAGTTCAGTCTGATCACAGATTCCCTTGCAATTCTCCAATACAGGAGCATCGGTTACCACAGCTTTCAGGCAGTCAAACGCATGTTGAAACTCCGCTGTCCATTGAAATTTGTTACATTTCTTGAGCAAGTCCGTCAGTGGAGCAATCACGCTACAAAACTCTTGCTCAAATGTTGGATCAAATCCACTCATGCCAAGAAATCGTATGATTTCCCTTCAAGTCAAGGGTATCGAAAACTCCTCAAGCAAAGTGCTTTGGGCTTTTCCAAATTCACTTTTGGTTAGGTTTATCACCAAACCTGCCTCCTGAAGTCGATCGAATAACTGCAGCAGATGTTTTAAATGTTCTTTCCATGCCTGGCTGAAAATTACCAGATCGTCGATGTATACCGCACAATTGAATAATCCTGAAACAACTTTGTTCGTTAACCGTTGAAATGTGGCTGGGGCATTTTTCATGCCAAATGGCATAACTTTGAATTGGTATATACCATCTGGAGTCTCAAAAGCTGAAATCTGCTTTGCTCTTTCGGATAAAGGTACCTGCCAGTAACCTTTAAGTAAATTCAATTTGGAAATAAAAGCTGATTGTCCCACTTTCTCAATGCAATACTCCAAACGTGGGATAAGATAAGGGTCCGTTCTTGTAACTGCATTCACCTTTCCATAGTCCACACACAACCGTTGGGTACCGTCTGGTTTAGGTACCATCACTATGGGTGAGCTCCATTGGCTGCAACTCACTTCAATTATGCCATTTTTACGCATACTCTCAATCTCTTTGTTAACCTATGCCAATTTTAAAGGGTCTGTATGGGTGTTGTTTGATTGGAACAGCATTTCCCACATCTACATCATGTATTATGTACCATCATGGAAACATTTTAGTATTTCCCAATTTATCTCTACAAACTTGCCCATGTGATATCAATAACTCTTTCAGGTCAGTTTGTTTTTCCTCTGGAAGATAACTCAACATTTTATCCCAATTTTTAAGAACATCCTCATTTTCCAATTTAATTTGAGGTATGTCAAATTCACAGTCATCTGGATTTGGTTCGTCACTTTGAGTTAGAATCATTAAAACCTCCTCCTTTTTCTCTCCTTCCCTTTCAAAGTACCTTTTAAGCATATTCACATGACAGACTCGGTGAATCTTCCTTCTATCTGGTGTTTTTAACCACATAATTCACCTCACTTAATTTCCTTTCAATCCGATATGGTCCACAAAACCTAGCTTTTAAAGGTTCACCTACCACTGGTAACAACACTAAAACTTTATCTCCACTGGCAAAACTACAAACTTTGGAGTTCTTGCCCGCTACCCGTTTCATCACATTTTGTGCAACTTTCAAATGTTGTCTCGCCAATTCACCTGCCCTATTTAATCGTTCCCTAAAATTTGACACGTAATCCAATAGTGCAACTTCCAATTTCTCACCCACCAATTTTTCTTTAATCAATTTAATTGGTCCTCTTACCTCATGACCAAAGATTAGTTCAAAAGGACTAAATTTGGTTGACTCATTAGGTACGAATGGAATTCCTTTATCCCAATCCTCTGGATAATCTTGACAATAATCCCTCAACATTGTCTTTAATGTCCGATGCCACCTTTCTAATGCTCCCTGTGATTCTGGATGGTATGCAGTTGATTTAAATTGTTTTATTCCTAAACTATCCATAACTCCTTTGAATAACTTTGAGGTAAAATTTGATCCTTGATCCGATTGAATTTCTGTGGGTAGTCCATATCTAGTAAAGAATTTCAGTAACTCCTCCACAATCTTTTTAGCTGTAATATTATGTACTGGAATGGCCTCTGGAAACCTAGTAGACACATCCATTATAGTCAAAAGATATTGATTCCCACTTTTTGTTTTAGGAAGCAGTCCTACACAATCAATTAGGGCCCTTGTAAAAGGTTCCTCAAATGCTGGAATGGGCATTAAGGGCGCTGGATTTATCACTGCTTGAGGTTTCCCTGTCACTTGACATGTGTGACATGATTGACAAAATTTAACTACATCTTTATGTAGTCCAGGCCAATAAAAATGTTTCTGGATTTTAGCTTGAGTTTTCCTTATCCCCAAATGACCTCCCACTGGTACCTCATGTGCAACTCGCAACACCTCCTTTCTATACCCTACCGGCAATACTACTTGATGAACTTCTGCCCACTTTTCATCTGCCTGCATATGCACAGGTCGCCATTTTCTCATCAAGACATCACTTTTACGGTAATAACACTCTGGTATACTCTCAGATTCCTCTTCCGTATATGCTTTCGGATATATCCGTTTTATTTCTACATCTTTCTGTTGTAACTCTGCCAATTTTCCTGAACATAAAATATCCACCTCATTCTCCACCTGTTCTTGTTCTTTTTCAACCATCTGATCAAAAATCGTTTCTGATAATTGCATTGCAACTTCATCTTCACTCTTTGCTTTCTCCTCTTGTCTTAAGCTGTGACTTTGCGACCTTGTTACTACACAATCCGGAAAAATCCCAGGATATTCGTCCTTCAACACTTCAGTTGTCTGATGTTCCACTGGCTTATCAACCACAGGAGGCATCACTCCCACCTGCGATCCAGATATATCATTACCCAAGATAAACTGTATTCCTGGACAAGATAGTTTCTCTATTACTCCTACTACCACTTCACCACTCTTCACTAGACTTTCCAACCTTACCTTATATAATGGAACACTACTCCTCTCACCCTGAATTCCACATATTACCACCTTTTCTGGCAACATTCTTTCCAACCTACATAATTCCTCATCTCTTACCATTAAAGATTGACTAGCTCCTGTATCTCTTAAAATTGTGAGTTTGTTGCCTGCTACTCCTGATACACATGAGTAAACTTTACCCACACAAATAAATTCTTTAAAGAGATCTGGCACCTTCTTATTAATCACCTCTTGATCAGGCTGTACAATCTTTTGCACCTCCTTCGCTTCACTTGTGCTTTCCTTTACCACTTTAACAATCCCCACTGTCTTATCCTGTTTGACCACACCAGCCTTCCCAGTGCTTTTCTTCAACCACCAACACTGTGACTTGACATGGCCTAGTTTATTACAGTGAAAACATTTGAAACTTTTCCTTTCTTTTCCACCCTCCTGGATCTCTTTTTTAATCTGAGGTACACTCTCCTTATTATCTCCCATCAGATCACCTTTACCTTTGCCACTTGAGTATTTCTCATGTCCCCAGTGTCTGTCCCTCACAGGCTGAAACTGATGTTGGAAACCAAACTTTGATTTATGAACTAATTCATAATCATCTGCCATTTCTGCTGCTAACCTTGCAGTTTTAACCCTCTGCTCTTCCACATGAGTTCTCACTACATCAGGAATTGAATTTCTAAACTCCTCCAAAATTATAATTTCCCGGAGAGCTTCATACGTTTGGTCTATTTTCAAAGCCCTTATCCACCTATCAAAATTACTCTGTTTGAGCCTTTCAAACTCCATTTATGTTTGACCAAATTCTTTCCTTAAATTTCTAAACCTTTGTCTGCAGGCTTCAGGCACTAGTTCATATGCACCTAAGATGGATATTTTCACCTCCTCATACGTTCCAGATACCTCCTCCGGTAGTGATGCAAACACTTCACTAGCTCTACCTACCAGCTTTGTTTGAATCAGTAATACCCACATGCCTGTGGCCATTTCATTTGTTTAGCTACCTTCTCAAATGAAATGCAAAAGGCTTCTACCTCCTTCTCGTCAAACCTTGGCAATGCTTGGACATATTTAAATAGATCCCCACCAAGCCTTCGACTTTGACGCTCTTTCTCACTATCCTCATCACTATCATCCAACTGTATGTGTCCCTTTACGTCTGCGGATTTTAACTGACTGTCATGTTTCATGGCCATTTTCTGAAATTCAAACTCTCTCTCTTTATCTTTTTACCTGATCTGTATCTCCCTTTCTCTTTCTTTTTGTTCTCCTTATGCTATTCTTTCTTTTCTCATTTCTTCTCTCTCTCTTTCTTTTTCCTCTCTATCTCTTTTGTATTCAAGCTGTTTTAATTCTTTCTCATGTTCCATTTGTCTAATTTGCAACTGAATTTTTGCCATTTCCAATGAACTTTAAATGCTTAACCACCACCATAAATACTCATCTTTTCGCATTATGTCAGGTAATGTTAACTGCAATGTTTTTGCCAAATCTAACAGTCTGCTTTTAGTCTCGGTCCATAAGATGCTGCGTGTGACCGTCTCCACCCCCAAAAACTTCTGAGCCTCTGAAAGAGCCATTGTCTACAGCACACCCCACATTTAAACTAAAATACCACACCTGAAAAGCAACCACAATATGCTCACCCCTCACTGTCTTTAAGTTCACTAAGCCAATCCAATCGATAGACTTTTATCCCCCTCGAGCCCCCAATTGTTATGGGTCCTGGTTTACAGGACGCCAAAATGTTTCATGGAGTTCAACCGACCCACAACTTGTAATAGATTGTGGTGTGGGAAGCACACGGCGTACTCTCCAGGTGTGATACAGCGGAAATGGACAAATGGTTTTTAAAACAAAACAATGTTTATTCTATGAACTCAAGTTAATCTTTTAAAAACAAACATTGAATATCTTAACACCCATTACTTCAAAGAGAACCCCAAAAGACTACAACCCTAAATAATCCTTCAAACTGTTCCTTTAAACATCCAAAAGACTTCAAACCTTCAAAAATAAGAACACACCAGGTTTCATTCAATCTATTTATAGTCCTTGGATTGCAGACATCAACAGACCAGCTCTGTGTTTCTTCCTGCAGCTCTCAGCAAAACACCCAGCTGCCTTCTCAAACTGAAACCAAAAGCAGAAGTGAGCTCAGCTCCCCCCACCCTCTGACATCACTTCAGTAATATTGTCAGCTCCATTTCATAAAGGTACATTGCTTAAACATCCATTTCTTAAAGGTACTCTCACATGACACATTCCATCCTTGTTTGCTGGAATTTCCTTTCGCCCTCCAATGGGCCATTCTATGACTGTTGACACGTCCCAGGTGGCCATCAGCTGCTTTTCCCTTTGAGGGGGAGAGCTGACTGGTGTTAATTTAACCTGGGGATCACCACACCTCAGGCAAAGGGCAGATTTAAGAAGTGGGGGCATCATGAATTTTTTAAAAAAAAATTTTAGAGTACCCAATTAATGTTTTCCAATTAAGGGGCAATTTAGCGTGGCCAATCCACCTAGCCTGCACATCTTTGGGTTGTGGGGGCGAAACCCACTCAGAAACGGGGAGAATGTGCAAACTCCACACGGACAGTGACTCAGAGCTGGGATCGAGCCTGGGTCCTCAACGCCGTGAGGCAGCAGGGCTAACCCACTGCGCCACCGTGCTGCCGGGCATCATGAATGACCTCAGCTGGTACGGGAATTGAACCCACGCTGCTGGCCTCGCTCTGCATCACAAACCAGCTGTCTAATCAAGTGAGCACAGTAAGAAGTCTTACAACACCAGGTTAAAGTCCAACAGGATTGTTTTGAATCACTAGCTTTCGGAGCACAGCTCCTTCCTCAAGTGAATGAAGAGGTGGGTTCCGAATCAAGTGAGCTAAACCTTATACTTTTACTTTATTATTAGATTAGTTAAGTGGTTACATTCCTTGTGTGATTCAGACCTTAATTATGGTTAACCTACTTAATTCCTCCACCAGTACCCTCAAATTTAGAAGATTAAGGGATAATTAAGTGATACTTGATGTGATTAAGGATTTGATAAGGATGAGTTGGGAAGATGATGATGAAGATTATGATGACAATAATGGAAACGATAAAGATAATCACAAGAACCCATGCAGAGTTGGAGTGGACTACACGCTCCTCAGAGTTGTTTCACCATTCAGGAAGATCATTGCTAATTATCTACGCTGAGTGCACTTTGCCTTCCTATCCCTGTATTGAGAGCTAAGAAGAGCCAGGAGGAAACATGAGAAGTCTTTGGCAGATAGGATCAAGGATAACCCTAAAGCTTTCTATAGATATGTCAAGAGTAAACAAATGATTAGGGTAAGAGTAGGGCCAGTCAAGGACAGTAGTGGGAAGTTGTGCTTGGAGTCCGAGGAGATAGGAGAGGTGCTAAATGAATATTTTTCGTCAGTATTCACACAGGAAAAAGACAATGTTGTCGAGGAGAATACTGAGATTCAGGCTACTAGGCTAGAAGGGCTTGAGGTTCATAAGGAGGAGGTGTTAGCAATTCTGGAAAGAGTGAAAATAGATAAGTCCCCTGGGCCGGATGGGATTTATCCTAGGATTCTCTGGGAAGCTAGGGAGGAGATTGCTGAGCCTTTGGCTTTGATCTTTAAGTCATCTTTGTCTACAGGAATAGTGCCAGAAGACTGGAGGATAGCAAATGTTGTCCCCTTGTTCAAGAAGGGGAGTAGAGACAACCCCGGTAACTATAGACCAGTGAGCCTTACTTCTGTTGTCGGCAAAGTCTTGGAAAGGTTTTTAAGAGATAGGATGAATAATCATCTGGAAAGGAATAATTTGATTAGAGATAATCAACACGGTTTTGTGAAGGGTAGGTCGTGCCTCACAAACCTCATTGAGTTCTTTGAGAAGGTGACCAAACAGGTGGATGAGGGTAAAGCAGTTGATGTGGTGTATATGGATTTCAGTAAAGCGTTTGATAAGGTTCCCTACGGTAGGCTACTGCAGAAAATATGGAGGCATGGGATTCAAGGTGATTTAGCAGTTTGGATCAGAAATTGGCTAGCTGGAAGAAGACAAAGGGTGGTGGTTGATGGGAAATGTTCAGACTGGAGTCCAGTTACAAGTGGTGTACCACAAGGATCTGTTTTGGGGCCACTGCTGTTTGTCATTTATATAAATGACCTGGAGGAGGGCGTAGAAGGATGGGTGAGTAAATTTGCAGACAACACTAAAGTCGGTGGAGTTGTGGACAGTGCGGAAGGATGTTACAAGTTACAGAGGGACACAGATAAGCTGCAGCGCTGGGCTGAGAGGTGGCAAATGGAGTTTAATGCAGAAAAGTGTGAGGTGATTCATTTTGGAAGGGATAATAGGAAGACAGAGTACAGGGCTGATGGTAAGATTCTTGGCAGTGTGGATGAGCAGAGAGATCTCGGTGTCCATGTACATAGATCCCTGAAAGTTGCCACCCAGGTTGAGAGGGTTGTTAAGAAGGCATACGGTGTGTTAGCTTTTATTGGTAGAGGGATTGAGTTTCGGAGCCATGAGGTCATGTTGCAGCTGTACAAAACTCTGGTGCGGCCACATTTGGAGTATTGCGTGCAATTCTGGTCGCCGCATTATAGGAAGGATGTGGAAGCATTGGAAAGGGTGCAGAGGAGATTTACCAGAATATTGCCTGGTATGGAGGGAAGATCTTATGAGGGAAGGCTGAGGGACTTGAGGCTGTTTTCATTAGAGAGAAGAAGGTTAAGAGGTGACTTAATTGAGGCATACAAGATGATCAGAGGATTAGATAGGGTGGACAGTGAGAGCCTTTTTCCTCGGATACTGATGTCTAGCACGAGGGGACATAGCTTTAAATTGAGGAGAGATAGATATAGGACAGATGTCAGAGGTAGGTTCTTTACTCAGAGAGTAGTAAGGGAGTGGAATGCCCTGCCTGCAACAGTAGTGGACTCGCCAACGCTAAGGGCATTCAAATGGTCATTGGATAGACATATGGACGATAAGGGAATAGTGTAGATGGGCTTTAGAGTGGTTTCACAGGTCGGCACAATATCAAGGGCCGAAGGGCCTGTACTGCGCTGTAATGTTCTACGTTCTATGTTCTATTGTTCAATTTTCCCCCAATGTCCTTCGTGATGGTGATCAGCATGAAGCTGGCGTGATGTTCAAGGTGATGTTGATCATGTTTATCTATCCAGGCTGTACCAGAAAGCCTGTTCTTTTATATAAGTGCAGGCAACATATTGGAGTGAAAGAACACTCAGTGTGGATACCAATCAATACTTGCAATTGGTGTCCTGCTGGTTCAAAGCAAAGGCATGATTGCCCTTCCCAGAATCTGTGTTTTGGTTACCATTGTCCGCCCTTTACACCAGGGTTTCTGTATGTTTTTGTTGGACATGTTGCAAAACTGAAGCTTACTGGGGTTATCTTCATCTTTCACTTGGCTTCCAATATTCTATTGTAGCCTTGCTATTATATCAGCACTCTACTATGGACGGCACGGTAGCACAGTAGTTAGCAACTGTTGCTCCACAGCGCCAGGGACCCATGGCCGATTGCCAGCTTAGGTCACTGTCTGTGCAGAATCTGCACGTTCTCCCCGTGTCTGCGTGGGTTTCCTCCGGGTGCTTCGGTTTCCTCCCACAAGTCCCGAAAGACGTGCTTGTTAGGTGAATTGGACATTCTGAATTCTCCCTCTGTGTACCCGAACAGGCGGCAGAATGTGGCGATGAGGGGCTTTTCACAGTAACTTCATTGCACTGTTAATGTGTGCCTACTTGTGACAATAAAGATTATTATGGAAGTTTATGGTGGGGGCAGGTTCAGTCGAAGTATTCAAAAGAGAATCGGATTGACATCTGAAAAGGAAGAATGTGCAAGGTTACGGACAGAAGTAAGAGAGTGGTCCGAGTGGGATGTTCTTTCAGAGAGCCAGTGCAGACTTGATGGGCCGAGTGGCTCCCTTCTGCACAGTAAAGATCCTTTGGAAAAACAAATGTTAGCTACAAGTGGCTGCATGAGATGAATGAAGGCCCATCAAGTCTGACCAATTATTTGAGATGATGTGGAGATGCCGGCGTTGGACTGGGTGAGCACAGTAAGAAGTCTTACAACACCAGGTTAAGGTCCAACAGGTTTGTTTCAAATCACTAGCTTTCGGAGTGCAGCTCCTTCCTCAGGTGCGTGATCAGGTAGGTTTCACAAACACCTACATAGAAAAAGTCAATGATGCAAGATGATACTTTAAATGCGAGTCTTTGCAGGTAGTTAAGTCTTTGGGCAATTGGTTCCCAATGTGATATCCAGTAACTGGCCTGGTAAATATTTAGCTCAAAACCTTCTGAGTCAATTTTCAAAGTAGCAAAGATATGTAAGGGGATCATTTCCCCATTAACTGCTTGGGAGTTAGCAGGGAACAAACATTGGTGAATCCTATCACATATTAAAATCTTCACCAGCACCTCTACCAGCTAGAGGAACAAGGGCAGTAAATGCATAGAAATATGATCATCTACAAATTCTGTCCAAATCAAGCACACTATCCTAATTTGGAAATATACCAACTGTTCCTTTATTGTGGCCAGGTCAATGTTCTGTAGCTCTGTCCATATCAGCACTATACCCCCACCACAGGGGTTTCAGCGGTTTCACCACCACCTTCTCAAGGGTAATTCGGAATAGGCATATCTTCTGGCGAAGCCAGCGACATCCACGTCCTGCAAACGAGTAAACAAACTAAACCACCAGTTAACCACCCAAGGGTTGAAGGTGCAAATGCGTCAATTACCTTTTATCATTGTACTTTCTCAGGATGAGGCATCACCACTAAGGTCAGCATTTATTGCTTATTCCTACTTTCCAAGTGTTTTCCTTGGCCATGTTAGAGAGCCAATCATGTTGGTGCATATCTGGAGCCACATACAGACTCATTCCAGGAATAGAGAGCTGGTTCCCTTCACTGAGGGGATCAGTGAGCCTTCTGGGGTTTTAATGACAACCTGACAGCTCTGTGGTCACTTTTGATGTTGGCAACTATTTATTTTATTCTTTTTAATTCAGATCTGGCCACTAGAATTCAGCATTGTGAAAGCAACATATCAATAATAGACCTGTCTCCCTCAACATTGTGCTGAATGTTATACAGCGACAGGGCCATACACATGGGTTTAGTACACGATTGATATACAGTGGGTTTGGAAACATTTTTGAGATAATAGATTTAATATGTACCTAATTACTCTGTACCTGCCCTTTGGAATGTTTGGTGGGACAATGTAAATACAGTATTATTCTTTATCTAACTTATGATGTTACAGGGCGGCACGGTGGCGCAGTGGTTAGCACTGCTGCCTACGACACTTAGGACCCGGGGAGGGACTGTCTGTATGGAGTTTGCACATTCTCCCCAAGTGAAACCCACCTGATCACGCACCTGAGGAAGGAGCTGCACTCCGAAAGCTAGTGATTTGAAACAAACCTGTTGGACCTTAACCTGGTGTTGTAAGACTTGTTACTGTGCTCACCCCAGTCCAACGCCGGCATCTCCACATCATCTCAAATAATTGGTCAGACTTGATAGGCCTTCATTCATCTCATACAGCCACTTGTAGTTTACCATTTGTTTTTCCAAAGGATCTTTACTGTGCAGAAGATAGAGTGGACAGGATAAAATAGTTTTCCTTGGTGGAGAATTCTAGAAGCAGGGGACACGGTAGCACAGGGCTAAATCGCTGGCTTTGAAAGCAGACCAAGGAAGGCCAGCAGCACGGTTCAATTCCCATACCAGCCTCCCCAAACAGGCGTCAGAATTTGGCGGCTAGGGGCTTTTCACAGTAACTTCATTTGAAGCCTACTTGTGACAATAAGCGATTTTCATTTCATTTCAGTGGTTAGCACTGTGGCTTCTCGGCTCCAGGGTACCAGGTTCGATTCCCGGCTTGGGTCACTGTCTGTGCGGAGTCTGCACGTTTTCCCCGTGTCTGCGTGGGTTTCCTCCGGGTGCTCCGGTTTCCTTCCGAAAGACGTGCTGCTCGGTGAATTGGACATTCTGAATTCTCCCTGTGTACCCGAACAGGTGCTGGAATGTGGCGACTAGGGGCTTTTCACAGTAATTTCATTGCAGTGTTAATGTAAGCCTACTTGTGACAATAAAGATTATTATTATTACATAGATTCAAGGTAAGAGGAAGACATACACAGAGGGGAATGGAAGTCCGGAATTCGCTGCCCGAGTAGGTGGGGGAGGCAGAGACCTTAAACTCTTTTTAAAAAGTAGTTGGATCTCCAACTTAAATGCTCTAAGCCATGGAGCGGGTGCAGGAAGGTGAGATTACAAAGGGCACCTGGGTGTCCTCGGGCTGGCATGGACAAGATGGGCTGAATGGCTTCCTTTTGTGCTGTACCCTTTCTTTGATTCAATGACCCTCAGCCTCAAAAGCTTTTTTGAGGGAGAAAGTTGCAAATTTCCACAATCCTTTGTGTGACGAAGTACTGACCTGGCATCACTCCTGAACTATTAGGATCCAACAACGCCCCCCACCCCCAACCCCCCTAAACCAGACTAAATGTAAACTCCCTTAATCTGTAAACTCCCTTAATCATCTTCAACACCACATATGCATCACCCTTAATCTTCTGCGTTGCACCCGCTCCTGAGGACAGTGCAGAGGGAGTTTTACTCTGTATCTAACCCCGTGCTGTACCTGTCCTGGGAGTGTTTGATGGGGACAGTGTAGAGGGAGCTTTACTCTGTATCTAACGCTGTGCTGTACCTGTCCTGGGAGTGTTTGATGGGGACAGTGTAGAGGGAGCTTTACTCTGTATCTAACGCTGTGCTGTACCTGTCCTGGGAGTGTTTGATGGGGACAGTGTAGGGGAGCTTTACTTTGTATCTAACCCCGTGCTGTACCTGTCCTGTGGGTGTGTGATGGGGACAGTGTAGGGGGAGCTTTACTCTGTATCTAACCCCGTGCTGTACCTGTCCTGGGACTGATTGATGGGGACAGTGTAGAGGGAGCTTTACTCTGTATCTAACGCTGTTCTGTACCTGTCCTGGGAGTGTTTGATGGGGACAGTGTACAGGGAGCTTTGCTCTGTATCTAACCTGCGAGGTATTGAACCTCGGAGTGTATCAAAAAGCGCTGAACACCTTTTGGTTTCTTCATCAATCATGTTATTCCACACAAAAATTCTCATGAATTAAAAAGCAGAGGCTGCTCAGGATACTGAGAGCTGAGAGTTTGGGCAGGACATTTTCCGTGAGTGAAAATCTTTCAAATGGAAAATTTAAATGATGCTGAGCTCAGCTTTAGTCCTTGGTTGTGAAGCTCAGATGAGGGAACATTCCTGGAAGCCCATTTCATTTTGTCAGAGACAAATTACCCTTAATAAGGATTGATTACATCAGACGCTAAAGCTATACTGAAAATAACTGGGAGGGACCTTCCATTGCTTAATTTTAACCCAGAGAAAAATGATAGGTTGCTCAGAAACATCTGAAAATATAATTATTATTCTAAAAACCCACCTACTTGCCAAGAACAAAACAGGATCCTGCCCAGGGGAAATTGTGGCCTGGGTGTTTGTGGAGTTCAGAATGTCCGATGCAAAATTCTCCTTGAGTAATGGCACAATATTCCCAAACCAAGTGGCGGGCTGCCTCGCGTTGTGAGATGGGATGGACACAGAAGGTGCCGGGTGAAAAGACACTTCAGGTCCTTCAACATCCATCGAGGGAATATCGGAACAGGAGTAGACCATTCGTCAACCCCTCGATTCTGTTCTGCCATTTAATGGTAGATTTGAATCTTAATTCCATCTTGACTCCTTGTTTCCATAACCTTCAGCATCTTTACCAAGCAAAAGTCCACCAATTTAAATTTCCCAGCTGAATTGGCAGAGGTATAGAATATTAAAATAAGGATATAATGTTGGAATTGTATAAGACACCGGTGAGGCCTCAATGGGAGTATTGTGTGTATTTCTGGAGAGAGTGCAGAGGAGGTTTACAAGAATATTGACAGGGCTGTAAAAGTATGGCTACGAGGGGAGATTGGATAGGTTGGGGTTATTTTCCTGGGAACAAAAAGGGCTGAGGGGACGACTTAATTGAGGTGTACAAAATTATGAGGGGAGGAGATAGAGTGGACAGGATAAAATAGTTTTCCTTGGTGGAGAATTCTAGAAGCAGGGGACACGGTAGCACGGGGCTGTTTAGCACAGGGCTAAATCGCTGGCTTTGAAAGCAGATCAAGGCAGGCCAGCAGCACGGTTCAATTCCCGTAACAGCCTCCCCGAACAGGCGTCGGAATGTGGCGACTAGGGGCTTTTCACAGTAACTTCATTTGAAGCCTACTTGTGACAATAAGCGATTTTCATTTCATTTCATTTCAGTGGTTAGCACTGTGGCTTCACGGCTCCAGGGTACCAGGTTCGATTCCTGGCTTGGGTCACTGTCTGTGCGGAGTCTGCACGTTTTCCCCGTGTCTGCGTGGGTTTCCTCCGGGTGCTCCGGTTTCCTCCCGAAAGACGTGCTGCTAGGTGAATTGGACATTCTGAATTCTCCCTGTGTACCCGAACAGGTGCCGGAATGTGGCGACTAGGGGCTTTTCACAGTAATTTCATTGCAGTGTTAATGTAAGCCTACTTGTGACAATAAAGATTATTATTATTACATAGATTCAAGGTAAGAGGAAGAACTTTTTTACACAGAGGGGAATGAAAGTCCGGAATTCGCTGCCCGAGTAGGTGGGGGAGGCAGAGACCTTAAACTCTTTTTAAAAAGTAGTTGGATCTGCACCTTAAATGCTCTAAGCCATGGAGCGGGTGCAGGAAGGTGAGATTACAAAGGGCACCTGGGTGTCTTTGGGCTGGCATGGACAAGATGGGCTGAATGGCCTGCTTTTGTGCTGTACCCTTTCTTTGATTCAATGACCCTCAGCCTCAATAGCTTTTTTGAGGGAGAACGTTGCAAATTTCCACAATCCTTTGTGTGACGAAGTACTGACCTGGCATCACTCCTGAACTATTCAGATCCAACAATGCCCCCCCCCCCCCCCCCCCCCCACCCCCAACCCCCCTGAACCAGAGTAAATGTAAACTCCCTTAATCATCTTCCACACCTCATATGGATCACCCTTAATCTTCTGCGTTGCACCCGCTCCTGAGGCCACTATATATTTCCTGGGGGGCCTAGAACTGAACTCCATGCTCTGGATGGGGGTCTCACACGAGGTGAAAACAACCAAAACAGAACCTATTGGCATAAGCAACTTTAATATTTCTGGTGATGATCTTTTGTTTGAAAACCAAGCTGAAGGCTAACGTTGACATTCCAGTCCTGATGTTTTTTATCATGCTGATCAAAGTGTATTAAACGACTGAATAACCTCCAAGACTATTTGGTTCCACGTCATGAGGCACAGAAGGAAATATAATATTTCTCGACTGTACATTCAATAGAACAGTCTGGTGTAAAAATCAGAAAAGTGCCCCAAACCCCATTTCTGCAGGGAATAGCCTGACGAGGGACTGCCTGGGGTCAATAATACCTGTCACAACCACAGGGTGTGAGCAAAGACCCACACGGCAGACTGGCCAAGAAAGTGAATGCCCCGCTCCATGGCAAACTGGATAGAAAGTTGGCTTAGTGACAGGATTCAAAGGATTATGGACGATGGCTGCCCTTGCAAATGGAAAGTTGTCTTAAATGGTGTCTGCCGGCACAACGATTGGCCGAGTGGGGGACAGTGTGGAGGATAGCTACAATCTCCAGAATGATAGACAGGAGATGGGCCGGTGGAGCGGGTGATAAAGTGGCAAATGGAATTTAACACAGAGAAGTGTGAGGTCAGCATTTAGGGAGGGCAAACAGTTATAGGAAGTACAGAATAAATGGGAATATACTAAGAGGGGTCGGTGAAGTGGGAGATCTTGGCGTACAAGTACACAGGTCCCTAAAGGCAGCAGTTCAAGTGGACAAGGTTGTAAAGAAAGTATATGGAATGCTCTCCTTCATTGGCAGAGAGGAATTGTACAATAATAATCTTTACTATTGTCACAAGTAGGCTTACATTAACACTGCAATGAAGTTACTGTGAAAAGCCCCGAGTCGCCACATTCCGGCGCCTGTTCGGGGACACGGAGGGAGAATTCAGAATGTCCAATTCACCTAACAGCACGTCTTTCGGGACTTTTGGGGGGAAACCGGAGCACCCGGAGGAAACCCACGCAGGCACGGGGAGAACATGCAGACTCCGCACAGACAGTGACCCAAGCCGGGAATCGAACCTGGGGCCCTGGTGCTGTGAAGCAACAGTGCTGACCACTGTAAACACCAGTGAGGCCATAACTGGAGTATTGTGTGCAGTTCGGGTCACCACATTACAGGAAGGACGTTATTACTCTGGACAGAGTGCAGAGGAGATTTACAAGAATGTTGCCAGAGCTGTAAAAGTGCTGTAAAAGATTCTCGCGCCCCCCCCCCCGGAGATTCTCCGACCCGGCGCGGGATCGGAGAATCACGGCCAAGATTTGTCAGTCTAACTGGTTACATTTCAAAACCCAAATACAGAGGTTTATGGAGTCTGTGCTTCGAAGATAGATAACATTGGTCCACCTCTTCTAATCAGGATCGGAGCCCCTAGGTCTGACTTTGATCAGGTGAAAAAATATACACTTATCCTTTATAGGCAACCTTCCGATGGGGGATCCTTCCAAACTCAGTCCAAAATTCCAAACTCAGGAAGCGGCGGAAGCAATCTACGCAGAGGCCATGTCCAATTTCTGTGGCACCAGCTGCTGTATTCTGGTAAGTGATGAGTTTAAATGTTCCAAAACCTCTTTGAAAAGTTACAGAGAGAAGATACGCGGGTGGGTAGGGTGGATAGGGTAGGCAGATCAGGGGTGGCAGGTGGGTGGGGTGGCTGCTGGGTAGGGTGATCAGGTCACGGGGTATGTCGGGGGGCAGTCAAGGAATCAGGGGTGTTGGGTGTTGGGGGCATTTCAGGTCGCCGGGGAAGACAGTGTCAGGGGCAGAGTTGGAAGTTTGAATTGGAGGTTGGGGGATAGTCAGAATGTCAAGGAGGGATTGGGGGCATTAGTGTGAGTGACGGGTGGGTCAAGTGTATCTTTAGCCAGGATTTAGTCTCATTTTCTTTAACACTTCCTGGGTAAATATCCAGGTAGGTAAGCCGGGACCATCCAATATCTCTGACTCTAGCTCAGAGTTGGAGACTTTTTCAGAGGGTCCCGAGGAGCAGGAGAATTGTCAATTGGAATTTCAAACTCACTGGGAAATTCCCACAGAGTTGGTGAATTGGGCCATAGATACGCCTAGTCTCCAATGGTCCAGTCACTGGAAGATATGGGCGATTTAAAAAATTTATTTTCGGGATGTGGACGTCGCTGGTTAGGCCAGCATTTATTGCCCATCTCTAGTTACCCTTCAGAAGCTAGTGGTGAACAGTCTCCTTGTACTTTTGCTGTCCATGCGGTGTAGGTACACCCACTATGCTGTTAGGGAGGGAGTTCCAGGATGTTACCCCAGTGACAGTGAAGAAATGGCCGATATATTTCCAAGTCGGAGTGGTGAGTCATTTGGAGGGGAACCTCCAGGTGGTGGGGTTCCCAGGTATCTGCTGCACTTGTCCTTCTAGATGGTAGTGGTCGTGTGTTTGGAAGATGCTGCCTAAGGAACCTTGGTGAGTCACTGCGGTGCATCTTGTAGATGGTACTCACGGCTGCCACTGTTCGTCGGTGGTGGAGAGTTTGAATGTTTGCGGAAGGGGAAGCAATCAAGCGGGCTGCTTTGTCCTGGATGGTGTCGCGCTTCTTGAGCGTTATTGGAGTTGCCCACATCTAGGCAAGTGGAGAGTATTCCATTACACTCCTGACTTGTGCCTTGTAGATTGTGGACAGGCTTTGGGGAGTCAGGATGTGAGTTGTCTGCTGCAGGATTCCTAACCTCTGACCTGCTCTTGTAGCCATAGTATTTGTATGGTTACTCCAGTTAATTTTCTGGTCAATGGTCATCCCCGTAGAGGGGGATTCAGTGATGCGAATGTCATGAGGCGATGGTTAGATTCTCTCTTGATGAGATGGTTATTGCCTGGCACTTGCGTGATGCAAATGATACTTGCCACTTGTCCTGGGTATTGTCCAGGTCTTGCTGCATTGGGACACGGACTCCTTCAGTATCTGAGGAGTCGTGAATGGTGCTGAACATTGTGCAGTCATCAACGAACACCCTCACTTCCGACC
The DNA here is from genome assembly GCF_047496885.1 of Scyliorhinus torazame. NCBI lineage: Eukaryota > Metazoa > Chordata > Chondrichthyes > Carcharhiniformes > Scyliorhinidae > Scyliorhinus > Scyliorhinus torazame. Next base: position 13,199,903 of record NC_092720.1, read on the forward strand.
TAATGATGGAAGGAAGGTCATTGATGAAGCAGTTTTCTGGGTTGTGTCATTGATAGCTGGAGAAGGTGGGGTACAAAGGGCCACATGCAGCCCATCTGGGTTCTGAGTGTGGCCCACAAGACATTTTGTTGACCGTTGCCCACAGGGTGGCCACATTCTGCTGATTTCCACCTGGGGAGGTTTTTCCCCACCGGCCTGATTGAAGTGATTCGCAGGTAAAGCGAGGAAGAGTGACGTGAGGCGTGTGCTGATTCTCACAACATTGACTGGGCGCTTCCTCGAGCCCAAAGTCTAAATTTGTTTTTACCATTTGAAGTTCGATTAATAAGCATTTTCTATAACTCGTTATGGAACATTTGGCGTGTATTGAATGTATTTAAATCATATTCATGGGGTCATGGTTATTACGAAGCCCAGTTTCAATCTTGCGGCCCATTGAGATGAAGGAGGGACACTCATGGGGCCCATTCACCAGCCCAGGTTGCCCAACACCCATCGCTGAATGGATGTGTGTGTGAACGAGTCAGTTTACTGCGCCCACCACCCGTGAGTTGATTACAATGGAGATTATTGCTTTTAACCAACCCCACTCTTTTGGTCTTCCATGTCTTTCCCTGGTGCCTTGACAAGGCAAGACGGCTGGAGCACGGTAGCACAGTGGTTAGCACAGTTGCTTCACAGCTCCAGGGTCCCAGGTTCGATTCCCGGCTTGAGTCACTGTCTGTGCGGAGTCTTCTCCCCGTGTCTGCGTGGGTTTCCTCCGGGTGCTCCGGTTTCCTACCGCAAGTCCAAAGATGTGCTCAGTAAGAAGTCTTACAACACCAGGTTAAAGGCCAACAGGTTTGTTTCAAACACTACCTTTCGGAGCACTGCTCCTCCCTCAGGTGAATGAGGAACCTGAGGAAGGAGCAGTGCTCCGAAAGCTAGTGTTTGAAACAAACCTTTTGGACTTTAACCTGGTGTTGTCAGACTTCTTACTGTGCTCACCCCAGTCCAACGCCGGCATCTCCACATCAAAGAAGTGCTGGTTAGATAGATTGCTAATATGCCCTTAGTGTCCAAAAAGGTTAAGTGGGGGTTCCTGGGTTACGGGGATAGGGTAGAGACGTGGGCTTGAGTAGGGTGCTCTTTGTCAGGGCCAGTGCAGACTCGACGGGCCGAATGGCCTCCTGCTGCACTGTAAATTCTATGATTCTATGAATGCAGTGTCTAATCCACAGCACCTTTTGCGTCTGTGCAGATGAACTTTACAGTTGTCTACACAATTCTGCTGTGACGCTTTCATTGCCAATAAGAGACAGCGTGCTACCTACATCTGTCATGGCAGCCTTCATGTGGACACCAGCCTGCATGCTGCCTTCGCCTGGTCTGACCTGTGAACCGATACACTGGCCAGGGTGTGGAGGCTGTAATGCACAAGGAGCCACATGGAGATGCAATAATAGTGGGTAAGTGTCAAGGACCAGATGCAATTATCCATCCAGCTATGAAATAGGAAGCAGCTGACTCCTGCCTCTGACACACATTACACACATCACTGGGATCACTGCCAACTATATTCACTTCCTTTCACAAGCTGAAGACATTAAACTTCTGCTTCAAGGATGATAATAATAAGCTATTGTTGGTTATTTATTTTCCCTGTAGCAGCAGTTATAGTGGCTACATTCTTTCCGTTGTCCTCGTCTATCAGAAATTCTTATTTTTGTGTCTTGTTTTGCCATGTTACGTGAACTTTCTTTGTGCCAATGCGTGTCTCTGTTCATTCATAGAATCATAGAATTTACAGTGCAGCAGGAGGCTATTCGGCCCAACGACAGGCAGAGGTCGTTGTGCATATTGGTACTAACGACATAGGCAGGAAGGGGCATGAGGTCCTGCAGCAGGAGTTCAGGGAGCTAGGCAGAAAGTTAAAAGACAGGACCTCGAGGGTTGTAATCTCGGGATTACTCCCTGTGCCACGTGCCAGTGAGACTAGAAATAGGAAGATAGAGCAGCTAAACACGTGGCTAAACAGCTGGTGTAGGAGGGAGGGTTTCCATTATCTGGACCACTGGGAGCTCTTACGGGGCAGGTGTGACCTGTATAAGAAGGACGGGTTGCATCTAAACTGGAGAGGCATAAATATCCTGGCCGCGAGGTTTGCTAGTGTCACACGGGAGGGTTTAAACTAGTATGGCAGGGGGGTGGGCACGGGAGCAATAGGTCAGAAGGTGAGAGCATTGAGGGAGAACTAGGGAATAGGGACAGTGTGGCTCTGAGGCAGAGCAGACAGGGAAAAGTTGCTGAACACAGCGGGTCTGGTGGCCTGAAGTGCATATGTTTTAATGCAAGAAGTATTACGGGTAAGGCAGATGAACTTAGAGCTTGGATTAGTACTTGGAACTATGATGTTGTTGCCATTACAGAGACCTGGTTGAGGGAAGGGCAGGATTGGCAGCTAAACGTTCCAGGATTTAGATGTTTCAGGCGGGATAGAGGGGGATGTAAAAGGGGTGGCGGAGTTGCGCTACTGGTTCGGGAGAACATCACAGCTGTACTGCGAGAGGACACCTCAGAGGGCAGTGAGGCTATATGGGTAGAGATTAGGAATAAGAAGGGTGCAGTCACAATGTTGGGGGTATACTACAGGCCTCCCAACAGCCAGCGGGAGATAGAGGAGCAGATAGGTAGACAGATTTTGGAAAAGAGTAAAAACAACAGGGTTGTGGTGATGGGAGACTTCAACTGCCCCAATATTGACTGGGACTCACTTAGTGCCAGGGGCTTAGACGGGGCGGAGTTTGTAAGGAGCATCCAGGAGGGCTTCTTAAAACAATATGTAGACAGTCCAACTAGGGAAGGGGCGGTACTGGACCTGGTATTGGGGAATGAGCCCGGCCAGGTGGTAGATGTTTCAGTAGGGGAGCATTTCGGTAACAGTGACCACAATTCAGTAAGTTTTAAAGTACTGGTGGACAAGGATAAGAGTGGTCCTAGGATGAATGTTCTAAATTGGGGGAAGGCTAATTATAACAATATTAGGCGGGAACTGAAGAACATAGATTGGGGGCGGATTTTTGAGGGCAAATCAACATCTGACATGTGGGAGGCTTTCAAGTGGCAGTTGAAAGGAATTCAGGACCGGCATGTTCCTGTGAGGAAGAAGGATAAATACGACAATTTTCGGGAACCATGGATGACGAGAGATATTGTAGGCCTCGTCAAAAAGAAAAAGGAGGCATTTGTCAGGGCTAAAAGGCTGGGAACAGACGAAGCCTGCGTGGAATATAAGGAAAGTAGGAAGGAACTTAAGCAAGGAGTCAGGAGGGCTAGAAGGGGTCACGAAAAGTCATTGGCAAATAGGGTTAAGGAAAATCCCAAGGCTTTTTACACGTACATAAAAAGCAAGAGGGTAGCCAGGGAAAGGGTTGGCCCACTGAAAGATAGGCAAGGGAATCTATGTGTGGAGCCAGAGGAAATGGGCGAGGTACTAAATGAATACTTTGCATCAGTATTCACCAAAGAGAAGAAATTGGTAGATGTTGAGTCTGGAGAAGGGTGTGTAGATAGCCTGGGTCACATTGAGATCCAAAAAGACGAGGTGTTGGGTGTCTTAAAAAATATTAAGGTAGATAAGTCCCCAGGGCCTGATGGAATCTACCCCAGAATACTGAAGGAGGCTGGAGAGGAAATTGCTGAGGCCTTGACAGAAATCTTTGGATCCTCGCTGTCTTCAGGGGATGTCCCGGAGGACTGGAGAATAGCCAATGTTGTTCCTCTGTTTAAGAAGGGTAGCAAGGATAATCCCGGGAACTACAGGCCGGCGAGCCTTACTTCAGTGGTAGGGAAATTACTGGAGAGAATTCTTCGAGACAGGATCTACTCCCATTTGGAAGCAAATGGACGTATTAGTGAGAGGCAGCACGGTTTTGTGAAGGGGAGGTCGTGTCTCACTAACTTGATAGAGTTTTTCGAGGAGGTCACTAAGATGATTGATGCAGGTAGGGCAGTGGATGTTGTCTATATGGACTTCAGTAAGGCCTTTGACAAGGTCCCTCATGGTAGACTAGTACAAAAGGTGAAGTCAGACGGGATCAGGGGTGAGCTGGCAAGGTGGATACAGAACTGGCTAGGCCATAGAAGGCAGAGAGTAGCAATGGAAGGATGCTTTTCTAATTGGAGGGCTGTGACCAGTGGTGTTCCACAGGGATCAGTGCTGGGACCTTTGCTCTTTGTAGTATATATAAATGATTTGGAGGAAAATGTAACTGGTCTGATTAGTAAGTTTGCAGACGACACAAAGGTTGGTGGAATTGCGGATAGCGATGAGGACTGTCGGAGGATACAGCAGGATTTAGATTGTTTGGAGACTTGGACAGAGAGATGGCAGATGGAGTTTAATCCGGACAAATGTGAGGTAATGCATTTTGGAAGGTCTAATGCAGGCAGGGAATATACAGTGAATGGTAGAACCCTCAAGAGTATTGAAAGTCAAAGAGATCTAGGAGTACAGGTACACCGGTCATTGAAAGGGGCAACACAGGTGGAGAAGGTAGTCAAGAAGGCATACGGCATGCTTGCCTTCATTGGCCGGGGCATTGAGTATAAGAATTGGCAAGTCATGTTGCAGCTGTATAGAACCTTAGTTAGGCCACACTTGGAGTATAGTGTTCAATTCTGGTCGCCACACTACCAGAAGGATGTGGAGGCTTTAGAGAGGGTGCAGAAGAGATTTACCAGAATGTTGCCTGGTATGGAGGGCATTAGCTATGAGGAGCGGTTGAATAAACTCGGTTTGTTCTCACTGGAACGAAGGAGGTTGAGGGGAGACCTGATAGAGGTCTACAAAATTATGAGGGGCATAGACAGAGTGGATAGTCAGAGGCTTTTCCCCAGGGTAGAGGGGTCAATTACTAGGGGGCATAGGTTTAAGGTGAGAGGGGCAAGGTTTAGAGTAGATGTACGAGGCAAGTTTTTTACGCAGAGGGTAGTGGGTGCCTGGAACTCGCTACCGGAGGAGGTGGTGGAAGCAGGGACGATAGTGACATTTAAGGGACATCTTGACAAATACATGAATAGGATGGGAATAGAGGGATACGGACCCAGGAAGTGTAGAAGATTGTAGTTTAGTCGGGCAGCATGGTCGGCACGGGCTTGGAGGGCCGAAGGGCCTGTTCCTGTGCTGTACATTTCTTTGTTCTTTGTTCTTTGTTTGTTGGAACATCAGGTGGAGAGGTTTAGGTAGGGAATTCCAGGATTTAATAGCATAAGGAACAGGAGTAGGCCATACAGCCCTCTAACTTGCTCAAACACTCAATAGAATCACAGGGTCCGCAGTGGCGGGCTTGTACTTTGTAGGGCCCCATGCTCATCTTCATTTCTGGGTCCACCCCAGTGACATCACACCCCTCCCCAGTGACATCACATCCCCATTGGTGTCAGGCACCTCCCCGATGACATCACACCTCTCCCCGTGACCACACCCCTCTCCCCATGACACGATGCCCCTCCTCAATGGAATCACACCTCTCCCAACACCTCCCACCCTCACCCCACAAATTTATCACAGCTTATCCGTTAGTGCTCTTTAACTTGTAAGAACACACCTGGGTGAATTATTTTTAATGACTGTGAAGAGCAAACTTTATCTGCCCTCCTCAGCCCTGGGAGTTGAGTTGCCCTTGTGCCCTTGCTCCCCTTGGCGCCCGATGATGGCTACCCCGAGACCCGACTGGCTGGCTGACTCACTCGCCACCTCCCTCGTGGCGTTTTTCCCCAACTCGCCCGGCCCCGGCTTTGCCTGACCCTCGACAACCTCGCCTCACTGGTAGCTCGGCTCATTGGCTATGGGCAGCCCAGCACCGCGGAACCCTGGCCTAGAGGTCAAATCGCTCTGCTCCCCTTGATGGTGACTTGCCTCTGTGTCGCGACCAGTTGTCTGGCTGACCACCTAATAATAATAATCGCTTATTGTCACAAGTAGGCTTCAACACCCCCCCCCCCCCCCCCCCCCCCCCACGCCCATGACTTTTTTTAACCAGTTCGCCAAAAAAGGTTAGTTGAGCAAACACAGAGATCTTTGCCCTGATTGCTGCCTCTCTCCGTCCTGGTCACCTCAATGTTCAACACTGTTTTCCTGCTGATTGGCTCAGCTGAGACGGTGAGGCTCTGATTGGTGGCCACAGACATAGTCCACCGTCGGGGCCCTGTGTCTAGGCTCGGAATGTTTGACTGTAAGTCGGCCTCTGCGTGTCCGTCGGCTGCAGAAGCCCTGAGCTTATAGTCTACACAGCTGAAGGGTGGCCATTAATGACGGAGTGTTGATAATCATGCAGAGTCCCCATGGTCCACTAATGGGGAGGGGGAGGTTCTGACACTATTTCAGGGTATTGATGTACAACCTCTTGGAATTCATCACTAATCACTTTGGGAGGGGAACCGCCAATTCTATTGAGTCTGACCTCTGTGACTCTCTGCCCACAATGTATGATAAACTCTTCATGACCCTTACAGTCATTAGGGAGGGGTAATAAACACTGGCCTGTTGGTGTTACCCATGTACCAGAAAGAAAATAAATGTTGAGCATCATGCGAGTCGTTTTAAAGCTCAAGGACATTCCTGGAAAATGATATCCGCCCCCCACCCCCCCCAGCTATGTTAACATCAGCAACAGGGATCGTGTCTGACACAATGGCACAATCCTGAATAACATTTTTCTAATTTCTCAGCAACTGTGAATTGTGCTGACGCAGACAATCCTGTATTCTACAATTACTGACGCGTCATCGAAAATGGACACTTTTAGAAAGAAACTGCCTGCATCTACAGAGAACCGTTTATGTCCCTGGACTATCGCAAAGTATTTTACAGCCAAGAAAAATCTGTTTGAAGTGTAGTTGTAATGTAGGAAATGCTGTTGCCAATTTGTGCACAGTAAGATACCACAGACAGCAATATGATCATGAGCAAATAAATGTATTTAAGCGATGTTGCTTGAGGGATTAATATTGCCTCCGAACACCGCAGAGAAAACAAAATATAGCTGTGGGACCATTTACGCCCACTTGGGAGAGCAGACGGGCCTTAATTAAATGCTTCATCTGAAAGATGGTCACCATTTGTGGTGCTGCAGTCCCTCACGACTGGCACAGGGAGTATCATTTTCCTAATTAATTTCTGAGCAACACACCACGAGAGAATTGATTTCCCTTGAAGTTCAAGGGCATTCCTGAAAGATGATATATATTAGCAGTTCACTCACTACATTGTGTGAGGAATGTAAAGAATTGTTATACACATTGCATTATATATTTGTTGCAGGAATCAAAATCCTGGTTTAATACACAGGCAGGTGGTGTGCCTGCAAAAGATGCAATTAAGATGTCATAAAAGTGGAATAATTATTGATTATAACCATTTAATTATTTACTTACATAGGTCTCATGGACTTTTTCTTGTAGAAAGAAGGTTCCCTGGGACTTAGATAATTGTTGGATTGTGTTCAGGTGGTCTGCCTTAGTAAGATAGTCATGAGACAGTCAGTGGGAGAGAGAAGATGTAATTAATGGGATGAGCCAGGTCTGTAACAGGCAATTTATTTTCTAATCTGCCAAAGACAAGGGGCTGGATTCTCCGCCAGTGGGGTGCTCCATTTTGCCGGAAGCCCGGGGGTTTCCCGACGGCGTGGGGCTGCCCCACAATGGTGAATCCCATTGACCGGCCGGCTTAACGGAGCATCCTGCTGGCGGGGTGAAACAGAAATGTGGTGCGGCGGGGCGGAAAATCTAGCCCAAGGACTTGTAAATTGTGTCTGAAAGGGTCTTTCTCTTTTGCTGACAGCAACTCTCTACACAGGGGTAGCTAGTATCCCTGTGTTTGCTAACTTTTGACCTTTGCTTAGTTGAAGATGGAGAAGGCATAAATTAGTAGTTAAAGTGTTTTCATTTATTGTTCAAAATTAAGTGTTAATTGTAAGCTGTTTTCTGTTATGTTAATGTTGGGGTTCCTTGTCCAGTTTTCTAACCTACTTAAGGTCTGGTCTTCTGGTCTGGTATCCTAACAATTGTAACCTCTTCAGTCCTGAATGCGGGGGTCTATTTCTGGATTTTGGTGAGTGGCGTGGAGGGGAACCTCCAGCTGGAGATGTCCCCATACATCTGCTGCCCTTGCACAAAGCGACTTGGTGTTGTGCTATTCACCCTGGGGTAACACGGACTGCAACACGATGCAATTAAATGATCAAGCATACACCAAACGTAGGCGCTGGTTCAATAAGATTTCTTGAACTTCAGTAGCGAAGCACACAGCTGCCTGTGGGTTGACTCTTTACTACTCTAAGTAAACTAACATTAACTATCTAGACCAGGCTAGCTCTGATCCACATGTAGAAGGTGTTGAATGATTTGTACACCCTGACTGTCACTACAGTTGTCACCAGTGGAAAGAGGCGGAATGCTGATGCCTCGTGTGTTTTATAGTTGGAAGCCCCCCTCTGGTGTCCTGTCTTGTGATTGGTCGTGTTCTGTTCTGTATGTTGATTGGCTCACCTGGGTGTCTGTCACTGCCTGCTTTTACCTCATGATGTGCATGTGTGCATCTTATGACACTTGGGAGTCCTTGTTCACAATTCTCTTCAGGTTAACGTGCAGGTTCAGTCGGCAGTTGTTCAGAAGGCAAATGCAATGTTAGCATTCATCAATGAAAATGAAATGAAAATCGCTTATTGTCACAAGTAGGCTTCAAATGAAGTTACTGTGAAAAGCCCCTGGTCGCCACATTCCGGCACCTGTTCGGGGAGGCTGGTACGGGAATTGAACCCACGCTGCTGGCTTGCCTTGGTCTGCTTTAAAAGCCAGATATTTAGCCCTGTGCTAAATCACCCCTCATGTCAAGAGGCCTAGAATACAAGACCAGGGATGTACTTCTGAAGTTGTTGTTATGGACGAGGCGTTTTCAGAACCCCAAAATGTATCATGGAGTTCAACCAACCTCCCCCTTTAATGGATTTGTTGCTTTTCCTAGCACACGGTTTGTTCCCTAGGTGTGGGATTACAATTGTGGACACGTGGGTTTTTAAACACAAAACACTGTTTATTCCATGAACTCAACTTAACATCTTAAATAAACATTGGATCTCTTAACACCCCTTACTTCAAAGATAACTCAGAAAACATTGCAACAGTAAATAACTCCTTAAATTGTTCCTTCAAACTTCCAAGAAACTTAACACCTTTAAACAGAATCACATCAGGTTAAAGGATATATATATTTTCTGTAGAATGGAAAAGATATATTAGCTTGGTTGCCTTCAGCTCCAGCAAAACAGCCAGGCACTTTTAAACTGCTCTCAGCAAAACCCAAACACTCACAAGCTCTTTTCAAACTAACTGCAGCTCTCTGGAAACACACGGACACACACCAGCTCTTTTTCAAAACTGAAACTAAAAACCTGCAAAATGGCTGAACTGAGCTGAGCTCCACCCACTCTATGACAGCACTGTTTTCTTAAAGGTATATTGCTTAAAAATCCAGTTCTTAAAGGCACTCTCGCATGACACCTCCCCCCAAGAAAAAAAAATAAACCATCAACTTCAAGATGGTTTCATTTTTCACTTTTGCACCATCCACTAAGAAATGTACACAGTAAAAATATTATTACGTTTCACAAAAAAAAACACACGCAAACAGGCATAATAATATAGTCCATTTTTCTTTGTTCTTCTTCCTCCAACCGAAATCCTTCTCGATTGACAGCCTCTTTGAACAAAGTCTCTGCACGATCCATCCATTCCTCTACTCCTCGGCATTTCTCTTTAGAATCAGATACTTTAGTTCAATCTGACCAGAGTCCCTTGCAATTCTCCAATACAGGAGCATTGGTGATCACAGCTTTCAGGCAGTCAAATGCCTGTTGAAAGTCCGCTGTCCATTGGACTTTTTTACGTTTCTTCAGTGTGGTATAATAGGTATTACGGTACCTGAGAGGCTAAAGTACCATTGGTAGAACCTGCATGCTTGCTATTGGCTAGAGTGTATAATAGCTCCACCTGATAGGCAGGGTATAAGAACCCGTGCCACCCCAGCAGCCCTCATTCTGTACCTGAGCTGCGAGGGAAACATCTAGCTTATTAAAGCCTTCAGTTGGACTACAACCTCGCTTTAGTGGTCATTGATTGTGCATCAATTTAATAAGCTAGATTTTTAAGAAGAAAGGATGGAGCTCCGAATCAAGCCGGAGTGTCTGCAACTCAGCCCCCACGCGGCGAACTCAGCGGCAATCTTCAAGCACTGGCTGGCGTACTTTAAAGGGTATCTCGAAACGGCTGAAAACGCACCCACGGGAGAGCAGAAACTGCACGTCCTGCACTCAAGGGTGAGCCCGGAGATTTACACCCTCATCGAGGAAGCAGAAGGCTTCGATGCAGCAATTGAGCTGCTAAAAGGACACTATATTCGCCCGGTAAACCAGGTCTACACCCGGCACCTGCTTGCAACAAGGCGACAAACCCCTGGGGAATCGCTGGAGGAATTCTACCGCGCACTCCTGGTGCTGGGAAGAAGCTGCGGCTGCCCGCAAGTTTCGGCGAGCGAACACACGGAACTCTTAGTCCGGGATGCTTTCGTGGCAGGTATGCGTTCGTCACAAATCTGCCAGCGCCTGTTAGAGAAGGACACCCTGAGTCTCAAGGAGGCACAGGCCCTTGCAGGCTCCCTGGGCGTGGCCTCCAGGAACACCCACGCCTACGTCCCCGACCGCGCGGCAGCCCCCTGGGCAGCGTGAAACCCCGCAGCGGCTGACCCCGAAACTGAGGGCAGCACGGTAGCATTGTGGATAGCACAATTGCTTCACAGCTCCAGGGTCCCAGGTTCGATTCCGGCTTGGGTCACTGTCTGCGCGGAGTCTGCACGTTCTCCCCGTGTGTGCGTGGGTTTCCTCCGGGTGCTCCGGTTTCCTCCCACAGTCCAAAGATGTGCAGGTTAGGTGGATTGGCCATACTAAACTGCCCTTAGTGTCCAAAATTGCCCTTAGTAATGGGTGGGGTTACTGGGTTATGGGGATAGGGTGAAGGTGTTGACCTTGGGTAGGGTGCTCTTTCCAAGAGCCGGTGCAGACTCAATGGGCCGAATGGCCTCCTTCTGCACTGTAAATTCTATGAAATTCTATGAAATTCCCCCGTTTCCCCACAGGCCTGCGCTGCAAGGCGGCCTGGCAACCCCAAGGGGCCCCGCTGCTACTTTTGCGGGCAGGCCAAGCACCCCCGCCAGCGCTGCCCGGCCCGCGCATCCACCTGCAAGGGATGCGGCCAAAAGGGCCATTTCGTGGGCGTATGTCAGGCCTGAGCGGTGGCCGCGATCTCCAGCGGCGAATGCGGACCGCCACCACAAACCTATCCACGGGCCCCGTGCGGCCAGCGGTCACCGCCACTCCCAGATCCCAGAGCCACGTGCGGACCCCAGGCGCCGCCATCTTGTTCCACGGACGCCACTCTTGAGGGATGGGCGCCGCCATTTTGTGCACCCCCAGCCATGTGCGACCAATGGGAGATGCCATCTTGGATGAACTCCCAGGACCCCAGCTCGGCCGACCACACACTGCCTGAACAGAATTCCCAACTACTGCGATTGGCCACGGTGACTCTGGATCAGTCTCGACCTCGAACACTCTCAACCTCTACGACGACCGTTTTCAATGGACTCAAGACATCCTGCCTAATTGACTCTGGGAGCACGGAGAGCTTCATACACCCCGACACGGTAAGGCGCTGTTCCCTCCTCATCCACCCTGTTAATCAGAAAATCTCACTGACCTCCGGTTCCCACTCAGTGGAGCTAAAGGGGTTTTGTGTGGCAAACCTCACAGTCCAGGGAAGGGAGTTAAAACATTTCCGTCTCTACGTCCTACACTCCTGGGTTTAGACTTCCAGTGTAACCTTCAAAGTCTGACCTTCCAATTCGGCGGCCCTCTACCCCCCCTTAAGGTCGACCCGCCTTCCCTGTTTGCGAACCTCACCCCGGATTGCAAACACGTCGCCACCAGGAGCAGACGGTACAGTGCCCAGGATCGGATCTTTATTAGGTCAGAGGTCCAAAGACTACTGAGGGAAGGGGTCATTGAAGCCAGTAACAGCCCCTGGAGAGCTCAAGTAGTGGTGGTAAAGACCAGGGAGAAGCATAGGATGGTCATCGACTACAGTCAGACCATCAACATGTTTACGCAGCTGGACGCGTACCCTCTCCCCCGCATATCCGACCTGGTAAACAGAATCGTGCATTATAAGGTCTTCTCCACGGTGGATCTCAAGTCTGCCTACCACCAGCTCCCCATCCACACTAGTGACCGCAAATAGACTGCCTTCGAGGCAGACGGGTGGCTCTATCACTTCTTAAGGGTTCCCTTTGGTGTCACTAACGGGGTCTCGGTCTTCCAGCACGAGATGGACCGAATGGTTGACCGGTACGGTTTACGGGCAACGTTCCCATATCTCGATAATGTTACCATCTGCGGCCACGACCAGCAGGACCACGACACCAACCTCCGAAAATTTCTCCAGACCACTAAAATCCTTAACCTAACATACAATAAGGATAAATGCATGTTTAGCACCGACCGCCTAGCCATCCTCGGCTACGTAGTGCGTAATGGAGTTATAGGCTCCGACCCTGAACGCATGCGCCCCCTTATGGAGTTCCCCCTCCCTCACTGCTCTAAGGCCCTGGAACGCTGCCTAGGGTTTTTTAGCTACTACGCCCAGTGGGTCCCCAACTATGCAGACAAGGCCCGTCCCCTGGTCCAATCCACAGCTTTTCCCCTTTCGATAGAGGCCCGCCAGGCTTTCAGCCGCATCAAAGCAGACATTGCAAAGGCCACGATGCACGCCATCGACGAGTCCCTCCCCTTCCAGGTCGAGAGCGATGCGTCCGACGTAGCTCTGGCGGCCACCCTCAACCAAGCGGGCAGACCCGTGGCCTTCTTCTCACGCACCCTCCATGCTTCCGAAATCCGCCACCCCTCAGTCGAAAAGGAGGCCCAGACCATAGTGGAAGCTGTGCGACACTGGAGGCATTACCTGGCCGGCAGGAGATTCACTTTCCTCACTGACCAACGGTCGGTTGCTTTCATGTTCGATAATGCACAGCGGGGCAAGATTAAAAACGATAAGATCTTGCGGTGGAGGATCGAACTCTCCACCTATAACTACGAGATCTTGTATCGTCCCGGGAAGCTTAATGAGCCTCCTGATGCCCTGTCCCGCGGCACATGTGCCACCACACAAGTGGACCGTTTCCGAGCCCTCCACGAGGACCTCTGCCACCCGGGGGTCACTCGCTTTTTCTATTTCGTCAAGACCCGTAACCTGCCCTACTCCATCGAGGAGGTCAGGACAGTCACCAGGGACTGCCAAATCTGCGCGGAGTGCAAACCGCACTTCTACCGGCCAGAGAGGGCGCACCTGGTAAAGGCTTCCCGTCCCTTTGAACGCCTCAGCATGGACTTCAAAGGCCCCCTCCCCTCCACCGACCGCAACACGTACTTCCTGAACGTGATTGACAAGTACTCCCGGTTCCCATTCGCCATCCCCTGCCCCGACATGAACGCCACCACCGTCATCAAGGCCCTCCATAGCATCTTTGCACTGTTCGGTTTCCCTGCTTACATCCACAGTGATAGGGGGTCCTCATTTATGAGCGACGATCTGCTTCAATTCCTGCTCAACAAGGGCATCGCCTCGAGCAGGACGACCAGTTACAACCCCCGGGGTAACGGTCAGGGAGAGAGGGAGAACGGAACGGTCTGGAAGACCGTCCTACTGGCCCTACGGTCCAGGAACCTCCCAGTCTCTGGCAGCTCCCGGACCCATCCTGCTCCAAAAACACGTGCGGGCGCACAAGTCGGACCCGTTGGTCGAGAGGGTCCATCTGCTCCATGCTAACCCCCAGTACGCCTACATGGCGTACCCCGAAGGCCAACAAGATACGGTCTCCCTATGGGACCTGGCGCCCACCGGAACTCCACGCACATTCCAGCCACCAGTCCCACCCTCTGCTCCACCGCAGCACCTTACAGGAGGATCGGTCCTTCCGCCGCCCCCGTCTAGGCCCCCCACCCACCGACGCCCCCCGCAGGCGCTCCCTTCCCAGGTCAGCCGTTTTCCCCACCAGCGCCGTCTAGGGGTGACGAAGCTGCCATGGAGATCGAGGCCACGCTCCCGGAGTCACAGACGCCCGAGCCTCCACCGGAGTCACCACCGAGGCTCCGACGATCACAGAGGACGACCAGGGCCCCCGATCGACTGATTGCTTCATTTTACTGTAATCTGTAAATATAAACCACTAAATGTACATAGCTATCAGATTTGTAAATAGTTACTAAACACTGGACGGAGGTATTACGGTACCTCCGAAACTAATTATACCATGTTATTATGTTTTGTAGTTTCTGGCCACCACCGCCGCCGGACTCTTTTTTTTAAAACAGGGGGTGAATGTGCTATTATAGGTATTACGGTACCTGAGAGGCTAATGCACCATTGGTAGGACCTGCATGCTTGCTATTGGCTCGAGTGTATAATAGCTCCGTCCTGATAGGTGGGGTATAAGAACCCGTGCTGCCCCAGCAGCCCTCATTCTGTACCTGAGCTGCTGGGGAAACATCTAGCTTATTAAAGCCTTCAGTTGGACTACAGCCTCGCTTTAGTGGTCATTGATTGTGCATCATTCAGCAATTCCATCAGTGGAGTAATCACGCCACAAAACATTTGCACAACTGTTCGATCAAATTCATTCATGCTAGGAGATCGCATTATTTCCCTTTGTCTTGAGGATAACGGAAACTCCGCAAGGAAAGTGATTCGGGCTTCTCCAAATTCACATTCGGCTAGGTTCATCACCAAACCCGCCTCCTGAAATCGATCGAAGAACCCTATACGATGTTTTAAATGTTCTTTCCATGTCTGGAAGTTGGAAATAAAAGCAGATTGTCCCACTTTCTCAATGCAATCCTTCAATGGTGGGACAGGATAAGAGCCCATTCTTGTAACTGCATGCACCTTTCTATAGTCCACACACAACCGTTGGATACTGTCTGGTTTAGGTACCATCACAATGGGTGAGCTCCATTGGCTGCAACCCACTTCAATTATGCCATTCTTCAGCATACTCTCAATCTCTCTGTTAACCTGTGCCAATTTTAAAGGATTAAGTCTATATGGATGTTGTTTGATAGGAACAGCATTTCCCACATCTACATCGTGTATAGCCATTTTAGTACTTCCCAATTTATCTCTACAAACTTGCCCATGTGATATCAATAACTCTTTCAGGTCAGTTTGTTTTTCCTCTGGAAGGTAACTTAACAATTCATCCCAATTTTTAAGAACATCCTCATTTTCCAATTTAATTTGAGGTATGACAAATTCACAGTCATCTGGATTTGGTTCGTCACTTTGAGTTAGAATCATGAAAACCTCCTTTTTTGCTCCTTCCCTTTCAAAGTACCTTTTAAGCATATTCACATGACACACTCGGTGAGTCTTCCTTCTATCTGGTGTTTTTACCACATAATTCACCTCACTTAATTTCCTTTCAATCTGATACGGTCCACAAAACCTAGCTTTTAAAGGCTCCCCAACCATTGGTAACAACACTAAAACTTTATCCCCACTGGCAAAACTACGAACTTTGGATTTCTTGCCCGCTACCCGTTTCATCACATTTTGTGCAACTTTCAAATGTTGTCTAACCAATTCACCTGCTCTATTTAATCGTTGCCTAAAATTTGACACGTAATCCAATAGTGTAATTTCCGATTTCTCACCCACCAATTTTTCCTTAATCAATTTAAGTGGTCCTCTTACCTCATGACCAAAAATTAGTTCAAAAGGACTAAATTTGGTAGACTTGTTAGGTGCATCCCTAATTGCAAACAATACGAATGGGATTCCTTTATCCCAATCCTCTGGATAATCTTGACAATACGCCCTCAACATTGTCTTTAATGTCTGATGCCACCTTTCTAACGCTCCCTGCGATTCTGGATGGTACGCAGTTGATTTAAATTGTTTTATTCCTAAGCTATCCATAACTTCTTTGAATAACTTTGAAGTAAAATTTGACCCTTGATCCGATTGAATTTCTGTGGGTAGTCCATATCTAGTAAAGAATTTGAGTAACTCCTCCACAATCCTTTTAGCTGTAATATTACGTACTGGAATGGCCTCTGGAAACCTAGTAGACACATCCATTACAGTCAAAAGATATTGATTCCCACTTTTTGTTTTAGGAAGCGGTCCTACACAATCGATTAGGACCCATGTAAAAGGTTCCTCAAATGCTGGAATGGGTATTAAGGGCGCTGGTTTTATCACTGCTTGAGGTTTCCCTATCACTTGACATGTGTGACATGATTGACAAAATTTAACGACATCTTTATGTAGTCCAGGCCAATAAAAATGTTTCGGATTTTAGCTTAAGTTTTCCTTATTCCCAAATGACCTCCCACTGGTACCACTGGTTCCTGAGCTAAAAATATCCGCCTCATTCTCCACCTGTTCTTGTTCTTTTTCAACCATCTGATCAAAAATCGTTTCTGTTAATTTCACTTCAACTTTGATTTCTCCTCTTGTCTTAACCTGTGACTTTGCGACCTTGTTACTACGCAATCCGGAAAAATCCCAGGATAATTGTCCTTCAACACATCAGTTATCTGATGTTCCACTGGCTTATCAATCACAGTAGGCATCACTCCGACCTGCGATCCAGCTATATCATTACCCAAGGTCAACTGTATTCCTGGACAAGATAGTTTATCTATTACTCCTACTACCACTTCACCACACTTCACTGGACTTTCCAACCTTACCTTATATAATGGGATGCTACTCTTCTCACCCTGAATTCCACATATCACCACCTTTTCTGGCAACATTCTTCCCAAACTACATAATTCCTCATCTCTTACCATTAAAGATTGACTAGCCCCTGTATCTCTTAAAATTGTGACTTGGTTACCTGTTCCACCTGATACACATGAGTAAACTTTACCCACACAAGTAAATTCTTTAAAGACATCTGGCACCTTCTTAACAATTACTTCTGTACAATCTTTTGCACCTCCTTCGCTTCCCTTGGGCTTTACCACTTGAATATTTCTCATGTCCCCAGTTTCTATCCCTCACCAGCTGAAACTGATGTCAGAATCCAATCTTTGATTTATGAACTAATTCATAATCATCTGCCATTTCCGCTGCTAATCTCGCAGTTTTAACCCTCTGTTCTTCCACATGAGTTCTCACTACATCAGGAATTGAATTTTTAAACTCCTCCAAAAGTATAATTTCTTTGAGAGCTTCATACGTTTGGTCTATTTTCAATGCCCTTATCCACCTATCAAAGTTACTCTGCTTGAGCCTTTCAAACTCCATGTATGTTTGACCAAATTATTTCCTTAAATTTCTAAACCTTTGGCTGCAGGCTTCATGTATTAGTTCATATGCACCTAAGGTGGATTTTTTCACCTCCTCATACATCCCAGATACCTCCTCCGGTAGTGATGCAAACACTTCACTAGCTCTATCTACCAGCTTTGTTTGAATCAGTAATATCCACATGTCCTGTGGCCATTTCATTTGTTTAGCTACCTTCTCAAATGAAATGAAAAAGGCTTCCACTTCCTTCTCATCAAACCTTGGCAATGCTTGGACATATTTAAACAACTGATTGTCATGTTTCATGGCCAATTTCTGAAGTTCAAATTCCCTCTCTTTATCTTTTTCCCTGATCTGTATCTTCCTTTCTTTTTCTTGTTGTTCTGCTAGGGCTATTCGTTCTTTTCTCCTTTCTTCTCTCTCCTTTTCTTTTTCCTCTCTCTCTCTTTCTCTTTCTTTTTCCTCTCTCTCACTCTCGTATGCCAGCCGCTTTAATTTTTTCTCATGTTCCATTTGTTCAATTTGAAACTGAATTTTTGCCATTTCCAATGAGTCAAACTCTATCTCAGGCAACTTTAAATGCTTAACCACCGCCATAATTACCTCATCTTTTTGCATTTTGTCAGGTAATGTTAACTGCAATGTTTTTGCCAAATCTAACAGTCTGCTTTTCGTTTCTGTCCGTAAAGTACTATGTGTAACATTCTCCACCCCCAAAAACTTCTGAGCCTCTGAAAGAGCCATTGTTCACAACATTCTCCCCACTTAAACTAAAATACCACACCGGAAAAGCAACAATCCTTCACTGTCTTTAAGTTCACAAAAGCCAATCCAATAGATCGACTTTTATCCCGGACGAGCCCCCAATTGTTATGGGCGATGCATTTTCAGAACCCCAAAATATATCATGGAGTTCAACCAACCTCTCCCTTTAATGGATTTGTTGCTTTTCCGAGCTTACGGTTTGATCCCTAGGTGTGCGATTACAATTATGGACACGTGGGTTTTTAAACACAAAATACTGTTTATTCCATGAACTCAACTTAACATCTTAAATAAACATTGGATCTCTTAACACCCCTTAATTCAAAGATAACTCAGAAAATATTGCAACAGTAAATAACTCCTTAAAATGTTCCTTCAAACTTCCAAGAGACTTAACACCTTTAAACAGAATAACATCAGGTTAAAGGATAGAAATATTTTCTGTAGAATGGCAAAGATATATTAGCTTGGGTGACTTCAGCTCCAGCAAAACAGCCAGGCACTTTTAAACTGCTCTCAGCAAAACCCAAACACTCACAAGCTCTTTTCAAACTAACTGCAGCTCTCTGGAAACGCACGGACACACACCAGCTCTTTTTCAAAACTGAAACTAAAAACCTGCAAAATGGCTGAACTGAGCTGAGCTCCACCCACTCTATGACATCACTGTTTTCTTAAACATCCAGTTCTTAAAGGCACTCTCGCATGACACTGTATAAGGCTCTGGTCGGACCCCATTTGGAGTATTGTGAGCAGTTTTGGGCCCCGTTTCTAAGGAAGGATGTGCTGACCTTGGAAAGGGTCCAGAGGAGGTTCACAACATTGATCCCTGGAATGAAGAGCTTGTCGTATGAGGAATGGTTGAGGACTCTGAGTCTATACTCGTTGGAGTTTGGAAGGATGAGGGAGGATCTTATTGAAACTTACAGGATACTGCGAGGCCTGGATAGAGTGGACGTGGAGAGGATGTTTCCACTTGCAGGAGAAACTAGAACCAGAGGACACCATCTCAGACGAAAGGGACGATCCTTTAGAACAGGGATGAGGAGGAATTTCTTCAGCCAGAGGATGGTGAATCTGTGGAACTCTTGGCCACAGAAGGCTGTGGAGGCAAATTCACTGAGCGTCTTTAAGACAGAGATAGATAGATTCTTGATTAATAAGGGGATCAGGGGTTATGGGGAGAAGGCAGGAGAATGGGGATGAGAAAATATCGGCCATGATTGAATGGCGGAGCAGACTCGATGGGCCGAGTGGCCTAATTCTGCTCCTATGTCGTATGGTCTTATGGCCCTTCTGGATAATAATGATTGCGGATTTTGAACGTGTTGTCTAAGGAGCTTTGCTGACTTCCTGCAGTGCATCTTGTAGATGGTACACACTGTTGCTACTGTGCCTCTGTGATGGAGGGAGTGAATGTTTGTGGAAGGTGTACCAATCCAGCGGCCTGCTTTGTCCTGGATGGAGTTGAGCTCCGTGAGCGTTGTTGGAGCTGCACTCGTCCAGGCAAGTGGAGAGCTTGGGGGCAAATTCCTTCATGTTCTCTTCTTATTAATGCGGCAGCACTGGGCGAGGGCTCAATTACATTGTCCCTTAATTTACTGAACTCGAAGGAAACCGGTATCACCCTGGTGAATCTGTCTGTCATCCTTCAAGCCCAATTCCATATCCTTCCCAAAGTGCGGTGCCAGGAATGAACACAGTGCTCTGAATGTGGCTTAACCAGAACTTTGTGACTCAAATATAATGTATATCCGTGCACTCCAGCCCCATACATTTATTACCCTGACTTAGAGTGAAGAAAAATACTCCATCTTTCAATTGGTCTATTGGTGGTGGTGGGTGGTGGGCGGTTATTTCTATTTCTCTTTAGAACCTCCTCCATTCCAATAACTCCACCTTGTGTACTTTCATCTCTACTCTTTGCCCCACCGTAGATGGGCTGAATGGCCTCCCTCTCTACCATAATGACTGTATGACTTGGATAGTTATGCCAACAGCTGCCTGGGTTATATGCGATGGAATACCTTTCCCCAATCCATCACCTTTCTTCCATTGAGCAAACCGCTGCCCATCCTAAATAATAACCCCTTGTTTCGGCACCCTCCCCTCCGGGTCGGAAAGTGGAGAGTTCAGGTCCCCCTCCAGAGGCCTGAGCACAGTCACCTGGGCTGACGCTCCGATTGCTATCAGCAAGCGGGTGCTGTGCTGTTGGTGGTTCCTTCTCCTGGGTGAGATGTTAAACTGGAGCCCTGTCGTCCTCTTAAATGGACAGAAACAAAACCCCATGACACTATTGAAGGAGGGTGTGTGTGGGGGAGGTGGGGGGGGGAAGTTGGGGGGGGGTCTCCTGTGTCCCTCAAGTGCTGACCTCTCTCAGCTTGTCGGGTTTGCTGGGGATTGACTGCCTGGGCCACAGGAAGTAGCAGGGAATGACCAAGTCCGTGCAATTGGCGTGTCCACCTTGGATTTGTGGTGGTCTGCCTCAGACCGCCTTTGCACCACTATGTTATTCAAACCCACCCCTTTGATGCAACGCACAGGCCCTGGGTGTTCACACTGCTGACTGTGTCCTGTAAATGGTCAGAGGTTTTGGTCATGTGGGAACCCACCCAGCCTGATCCTCTGGAGACCCTCACACACCAGCAGTATCATCAAGGGGATGGGCGTGGCCAAGCTCAGTTGCCAGCCCACCAGGTGCTGCCACTCCTCAGTTCACTCATCAGAAGCACAGCCCCACTGCAGGGGAAGTGGGGGAATAGCAGAGCTCACCCCAAACAAAGGACACCTGCACCGTGGTCTTCAGCACCCTCCCTGGCACACTGTCCCACTCAGGGAAGAGGCCTCACCAAACAATGGCACTATCAGCTCGCCCACCCCTCAGGACCACAAGCTGTCTACAAGCTCTGCCACTTCTCCCATCCATCCTGCCCCCAGTGAGGAAACCTGACCAGCCGTCTGTCACAACTTGTGTGTCACACCCAGGCACCACTTCACACTGCAGCTAAGCTCCCAGCAAAGGCACACTTCCCTCGCTCACCCCCATCTGTAGGACCTGCCCACGCAGACTGGCAGTACACGTTGACCGTCTCCACCATAGAACAAGTTACCATCTTGTTGACGAAATAACACACGGCCCACCCAGTGAGGAGAACTACAGTAAATCCCACTGGGGGAAACATGAGAGAGGCCACAGAGTCTATCGCTGACACGGTTTGCGGCTGCCACCGGTACCCCTGTAGACAGAGACGGGTGGTGAACATAGAGGCTTCTCACACCTCTGGCCAGGTGCCGCTCATTTACGGGGACAGGGGTGCAGTGGAGACGACAACATATCGAAGATGCCAGGTGAGGGGTGGGGTGATCTGGGGGGTAAGTGTTGAGGGTGGCACAGCAGTTACAACTCAGGGGGGCCATGTAACCTGGTGGCTTTGCGTGGTCAAGGCAATATACCCGTACCAGCCTCCCCGAACAGGCGGCGGAATGTGGTGACTAGGGGCTTTTCACAGTAACTTCATTTGAAGCCTACTTGTGACAATGAGCGATTTTCATTTCACAAGGCAACCCTCATCTTGTCTCTCTCCCCCAGCGAATCAGATGCCCGTGGGGGGTGGGCATTGCTTCCAGTTCATGTGGACAGAGGACTGGGCCATTTTCATGTCCTGAGTTTTTTTTTCAAACAGGGCCCCCAGCGGAAATGAGAATTGCACACCATCTATTCTGGCGGGAACACTTACGTCTCCAAAACAGAGAATACAGCCCATTATCTTGGCTCCATCACGTTTCACCTTCCCCACCTCCGATATCCAAGTAGGAGGGCTCGACAGCTGCAGCCTCCAGCAACCCTGGCCATTTGCAAAATCATTGCACACAATTGGAAGGTTGCTTTGTGACCTGGGTGTGGAACCATTAGCCAGAAGTACAATATTAAATGTTAATGCATTTCCCTTACTCCACCAGAAATAGCACAAAGCTGCTGACAAATTTGATATGGAATCATTAACAAATAGCAAGTAGGTAATATTAGCCAATCAATCGTGACCTCGAGCTAAGCTCTGATCATTTGCACATTAATGCAATACTTGAAGTTCATTATTACTGTGACATAATGCCTTCAGAAATGCATCTGATGGTATCGCAGCTTTATTGTGGAAATTACGGTAAACTTTAATGTTTCGTCTTTGGCTGGAGTGTTGTATCCAATTCTGGGTACCATACTTGAAGAAGTGGGTGGAGGAAATTTAACAGAATAGTAACAGGGATGAGAGAGGTACTTCAGTTAAATGGAGGGATGAGATAACATTCTCCATAGAGTACATAAGATTATGGGCAGCACGGTAGCATAGCACAATTGCTTCACAGCTCCAGGGTCCCAGGTTCGATTCCGGCTTGGGTCACTGTCTGTGCGGAGTCTGCACGTCCTCCCCGTGTGTGCGTGGGTTTCCTCCGGGTGCTCCGGTTTCCTCCCACAGTCCAAAGATGTGCAGGTTAGGTAGATTGGCCGTGATGAATTGCCCTTAGTGTCCAAAATTGCCCTTACTGTTGGGTGGGGTTACTGGGTTATGGGGATAGGGTGGAGGTGTGGACCTTGGGTAGGGTGCTCTTTCCAAGAGCCGATGTAGACTCGATAGGCCGAATGGCCTCCTTCTGCACTGTGAAATCTATTAAATTAAGGGGAGTGGGATTTGACAGAGTAATATAAAGATGATGCTCTCCTGCGTGAGAATATAGAGGTTAGGACTAGCAGGAGGTCCCTCGGTCTTTCCAACCTGCACTGCCATTGAATAAGATCAGAGCTGATGTGGTTGTGGTTTCAACTGCAATTGTCCCCCCCCCCCCCCCCCCCCCCCCCCCCACACCCCCCTCCTCCCCCCGACCCAGTTCCCATGTCCCTTGACTCCTTCGTCTATCAAAGCGTGAAGAGGGTCATGAAGTGGAGAGAGATAGGGGCTGAATTCTTCCATCCTGCCCAAGGTGGGTTTTGTGATGGGAGGGGGGGTCTAACGGGAGCCAGGGGATAGAAGCAAGCCAGTGTCAAAACGCACTGCAATTCTCCCTGTTGGAGAGTGTGAGCGGGAGACAGACCGAGAGAGAGAGAGAGTGAGGAGACAGACAGACCGAGGGAGTGAGGGGAGAGACAGACCGAGAGAGAGAGAGAGTGTGAGGGGGAGACAGACCGAGAGAGAGAGAGAGTGTGAGGGGAGAGACAGACCAAGAGAGAGAGAGAGTGTGAGGGGAGAGACAGACAGAGAGAGAGAGAGTGAGGGGAGAGACAGACCGAGGGAGTGAGGGGGAGACAGACCGAGAGAGAGAGAGAGTGTGAGGGGGAGACAGACCGAGAGAGAGAGAGAGTGTGAGGAGAGAGACAGACCGAGAGAGAGAGAGAGAGAGAGTGAGGGGACAGACAGACCGAGGGAGTGAGGGGAGAGACAGACCGAGGGAGTGAGGGAGAGACAGACCGAGAGAGAGAGAGAGTGTGAGGGGGAGACAGACCGAGAGAGAGAGAGAGTGTGTGAGGGGAGAGACAGACCGAGAGAGAGAGAGAGTGTGAGGGGAGAGACAGACCAAGAGAGAGAGAGAGAGTGAGGGGACAGACAGACCAAGGGAGTGAGGGGAGAGACAGACCGAGGGAGTGAGGGGGAGACAGACCGAGAGAGAGAGAGAGTGTGAGGGGGAGACAGACCGAGAGAGAGAGAGAGAGTGTGAGGGGAGAGACAGACCGAGAGAGAGAGAGAGAGAGTGAGGGGAGAGACAGACCGAGGGTGTGAGGGGGAGACAGACCGAGAGAGAGAGAGAGATATACCCCTTTGGATACTGTCGGGGGGGATAGCCTATCAGGGGAAAACAGCAGCAGCCAGAGCAGTGGCACCACGGCTGGCTCTGATGTTCAGAAGGGAGGGTCAAAGCGCAGAAGAGCAATAGTAATAGGGGACTCTATAGTCAGGGGCACAGATAGGCGCTTCTGTGGACGTGAAAGAGACTCCAGGATGGTATGTTGCCTCCCTGGTGCCAGGGTCCAGGATGACTCCGAACGGGTAGAGGGCATCCTGACGGGGGAGGGCAAACAGGCAGAGGTCGTGGTACATATTGGTACTAACGACATAGGCAGGAAGGGGCATGAGGTCCTGCAGCAGGAGTTCAGGGAGCTAGGCAGAAAGTTAAAAGACAGGACCTCGAGGGTTGTAATCTTGGGATTACACCCTGTGCCATGTGCCAGTGAGGCTAGAAATAGGAAGATAGGGCAGATAAACACGTGGCTAAACAGCTGGTGTAGGAGGTAGGGTTTACATTATCTGGACCACTGGGAGCTCTTCCGGGGCAGGTGTGACCTGTATAAGAAGGACGGGTTGCATCTAAACCGGAGAGGCATAAATATCCTGGCCGCGAGGTTTGCTAGTGTCACACGGGAAGGTTTAAACTAGTATGGCAGGGGGGTGGGCACGGGAGCAATAGGTCAGAAGGTGAGAGCATTGAGGGAGAACTAGGGAATAGGGACAGTGTGGCTCTGAGGCAGAGCAGACGGGGAGAAGTTGCTGAACACAGCGGGTCTGGTGGCCTGAAGTGCATATGTTTTAATGCAAGGAGCATTACGGGTAAGGCAGATGAATTTAGAGCTTGGATTAGTACTTGGAACTATGCTGTTGTTGCCATTACAGAGACCTGGTTGAGGGAAGGGCAAGATTGGCAGCTAAACGTTCCAGGATTTAGATGTTTCAGGCGGGATAGAGGGGATGTAAAAGGGGAGGTGGAGTTGCGCTACTTGTTCGGGAGAATATCACAGCTGTACTGCGAGAGGACACCTCAGAGGGCAGTGAGGCTATATGGGTAGAGATCAGGAATAAGAAGGGTGCAGTCACAATGTTGGGGGTATACTACAGGCCTCCCAACAGCCAGCGGGAGATAGAGGAGCAGATAGGTAGACAGATTTTGGAAAAGAGTAGAAACAACAGGGTTGTGGTGATGGGAGACTTCAACTTCCCCAATATTGACTGGGACTCACTTAGTGCCAGGGGCTTAGGCAGGGCGGAGTTTGTAAGGAGCATCCAGGAGGGCTTCTTAAAACAATATGTAGACAGTCCAACTAGGGAAGGGGCGGTACTGGACCTGGTATTGGGGAATGAGCCCGGCCAGGTGGTAGATGTTTCAGTAGGGGAGCATTTCGGTAACAGTGACCACAATTCAGTAAGTTTTAAAATACTGGTGGACAAGGATAAGAGTGGTCCGAGGATGAATGTGCTAAATTGGGGGAAGGCTAATTATAACAATATTAGGCGGGAACTGAAGAACATAGATTGGGGGCGGATGTTTGAGGGCAAATCAACATCTGACATGTGGGAGGCTTTCAAGTGGCAGTTGAAAGGAATACAGGACCGGCATGTTCCTGTGAGGAAGAAAGATAAATACGGCAATTTTCGGGAACCTTGGATGACGGTTGATATTGTAGGCCTCGTCAAAAAGAAAAAGGAGGCATTTGTCAGGGATAAAAGGCTGGGAACAGACGAAGCCTGCGTGGAATATAAGGAAAGTAGGAAGGAACTTAAGCAAGGAGTCAGGAGGGCTAGAAGGGGTCACGAAAAGTCATTGGCAAATAGGGTTAAGGAAAATCCCAAGGCTTTTTACACGTACATAAAAAGCAAGAGGGTAGCCAGGGAAAGGGTTGGCCCACTGAAGGATAGGCAAGGGAATCTATGTGTGGAGCCAGAGGAAATGGGCGAGGTACTAAATGAATACTTTGCATCAGTATTCACCAAAGAGAAGGAATTGGTAGATGTTGAGTCTGGAGAAGGGGGTGTAGATAGCCTGGGTCACATTGTGATCCAAAAAGACGAGGTGTTGGGTGTCTCAAAAAATATTAAGGTAGATAAGTCCCCAGGGCCTGATGGGATCTACCCCAGAATACTGAAGGAGGCTGGAGAGGAAATTGCTGAGGCCTTGACAGAAATCTTTGGATCCTCGCTGTCTTCAGGGGATGTCCCGGAGGACTGGAGAATAGCCAATGTTGTTCTTCTGTTTAAGAAGGGTAGCAAGGATAATCCCGGGAACTACAGGCCGGTGAGCCTTACTTCAGTGGTAGGGAAATTACTGGAGAGAATTCTTCGAGACAGGATCTACTCCCATTTGGAAGCAAATGGACGTATTAGTGAGAGGCAGCACGGTTTTGTGAAGGGGAGGTCGTGTCTCACTAACTTGATAGAGTTTTTCGAGGAGGTCACTAAGATGATTGATGCAGGTAGGGCAGTAGATGTTGTCTATATGGACTTCAGTAAGGCCTTTGACAAGGTCCCTCATGGTAGACTAGTACAAAAGGTGAAGTCACACAGGATCAGGGGTGAGTTGGCAAGGTGGATACAGAACTGGCTAGGCCATAGAAGGCAGAGAGTAGCAATGGAGGGATGCTTTTCTAATTGGAGGGCTGTGACCAGTGGTGTTCCACAGGGATCAGTGCTGGGACCTTTGCTCTTTGTAGTATATATAAATGATTTGGAGGAAAATGTAACTGGTCTGATTAGTAAGTTTGCAGACAACACAAAGGTTGGTGGAATTGCGGATAGCGATGTAGACTGTCGGAGGATACAGCAGGATTTAGATTGTCTAGAGACTTGGGCGGAGAGATGGCAGATGGAGTTTAATCCGGACAAATGTGAGGTAATGCATTTTGGAAGGTCTAATGCAGGTAGGGAATATACAGTGAATGGTAGAACCCTCAAGAGTATTGAAAGTCAAAGAGATCTAGGAGTACAGGTCCACAGGTCATTGAAAGGGGCAATACAGGTGGAGAAGGTAGTCAAGAAGGCATACGGCATGTTTGCCTTCATTGGCCGGGGCATTGAGTATAAGAATTGGCAAGTCATGTTGCAGCTGTATAGAACCTTAGTTAGGCCACACTTGGAGTATAGTGTTCAATTCTGGTCGCCACACTACCAGAAGGATGTGGAGGCTTTAGAGAGGGTGCAGAAGAGATTTACCAGAATGTTGCCTGGTATGGAGGGCATTAGCTATGAGGAGCGATTGAATAAACTCGGTTTGTTCTCACTGGAACGAAGGAGGTTGAGGGGAGACCTGATAGAGGTATACAAAATTATGAGGGGCATAGACAGAGTGGATAGTCAGAGGCTTTTCCCCAGGGTAGAGGGGTCAATTACTAGGGGGCATAGGTTTAAGGTGAGAGGGGCAAGGTTTAGAGTAGATATACGAGGCAAGTTTTTTACGCAGAGGGTAGTGGGTGCCTGGAACTCGCTAACGGAGGAGGTAGTGGAAGCAGGGACGATAGGGACATTTAAGGGGCATCTTGACAAATATATGAATAGGATGGGAATAGAAGGATACGGACCCAGGAAGTGTAGAAGATCGTAGTTTAGTCGGGCAGCATGGTCGGCACGGGCTTGGAGGGCCGAAGGGCCTGTTCCTGTGCTGTACATTTCTTTGTTCTTGTTCTTTGTTCTTT
This sequence comes from Scyliorhinus torazame, assembly GCF_047496885.1. Taxonomy (NCBI): domain Eukaryota; kingdom Metazoa; phylum Chordata; class Chondrichthyes; order Carcharhiniformes; family Scyliorhinidae; genus Scyliorhinus; species Scyliorhinus torazame. The sequence goes on from NC_092720.1 coordinate 13,227,519, forward strand.
GTGAGGGGAGAGACAGACCGAGGGAGTGAGGGGGGAGACAGACCGAGAGAGAGAGAGAGTGTGAGGGGAGAGGCAGACCGAGAGAGAGAGAAAGAGAGTGAGGGGAGAGACAGACCGAGGGAGTGAGGGGGAGACAGACCGAGAGAGAGAGAGAGTGTGAGGGGAGAGACAGACCGAGGGAGTGAGGGGGCAGACAGACCGAGAGAGAGAGAGAGAGTGTGAGGGGAGAGACAGACCAAGAGAAAGAGAGAGAGTGTGAAGGGAGAGACAGACCGAGAGAGAGAGAGAGAGAGAGTGAGGGGAGAGACAGATCGAGGGAGTGAGGGGGAGACAGACCGAGAGAGAGAGAGAGAGAGAGTGTGAGGGGAGATACAGACCGAGGGAGTGAGGGGGGAGACAGACCGAGGGAGTGAGGAGGAGACAGACCGAGAGAGAGAGAGAGTGTGAGGGGGAGACAGACCGAGAGAGATAGAGTGTGAGGGGAGAGACAGACCGAGAGAGAGAGCGAGAGTGTGAGGGGAGAGACAGACCGAGAGAGAGAGAGAGAGAGTGAGGGGAGAGACAGACCGAAGGAGTGAGGGGGAGACAGACCGAGAGAGAAAGAGAGAGAGTGTGAGGGGAGAGACAGACCGAGGGAGTGAGGGGGGAGACAGACCGAGAGAGAGAGAGTGTGAGGAGAGAGACAGACCGAGAGAGAGAGAGAGAGAGTGAGGGGAGAGACAGACCAAGGGAGTGAGGGGGAGACAGACCGAGAGAGAGAGTGTGAGGGGAGAGACAGACCGAGGGAGTGAGGGGGGAGACAGACCGAGAGAGAGAGAGAGAGTGTGAGGGGAGAGACAGACCGAGAGAGAGAGAGAGAGTGAGGGGAGAGACAGACCGAGGGAGTGAGGGGGGAGACAGACCGAGGGAGTGAGGGGAGAGACAAACCGAGGGAGTGAGGGGAGAGACAGACCGAGGGAGTGAGGGGAGAGACAGACTGAGGGAGTGAGGGGAGAGACAGACCGAGGGAGTGAGGGGAGAGACAGAACGATGGAGTGAGGGGAGAGACAGACCGAGGGAGTGAGGGGAGAGACAGACCGAGGGAGTGAGGGGAGAGACAGACCGAGGGAGTGAGGGTTGAGACAGACCGAGGGAGTGAGGGGGGAGACAGACCGAGGGAGTGAGGGGGGAGACAGACCGAGGGAGTGAGGGGAGAGACAGACCGAAGGAGTGAGGGGAGAGACAGGCCGAGGGAGTGAGGGGAGAGACAGACCGAGGGAGTGAGTGGGGAGACAGACCGAGGGAGTGAGTGGGGAGACAGACCGAGGGAGTGAGGGGAGAGACAGACCGAGGGAGTAAGGGGGGAGACAGACCGAGGGAGTGAGGGGGGATGCAGACCAAGGGAGTGAGGGGAGAGACAGACCGAGGGAGTGAGGGGGGAGACAGACCGAGGGAGTGAGGGGAGAGACAGACTGAGGGAGTGAGGGGGAGACAGACCGAGGGAGTGAGGGGGGATGCAGACCGAGGGAGTGTGGAGAGAGACAGACCGAAGGAGTGAGCGGGGAGACAGACTGAGGGAGTGAGGGGGGGGAGACAGACCGAGAGGGAGGGAGTGAGGGACAGACAGACCAAGGGAGTGAGGGGGGAGACAGACGGAGGGAGTGAGGGGAGAGACAGACCGAGAGTTAGGGAGTGAGGGGAGAGACAAACCGAGGGAGTGAGGGGAAGAGGGAGACCGAGAGAGTGAGGGGAGAGACAGACCGAGGGAGTGAGGGGAGAGACAGACCGAGAGGAAGGGAGGGGAAGAGGGAGACCGAGAGAGTGAGGGGAGAGACAAACCGAGAGTTAGGGAGTGAGGGGAGAGACAGAACGAGTGAGTGAGGGGAGAGACAGACCGAGGGAGTGAGGGGAGAGACAGACCGAGGGAGTGAGGGGAGAGACAGACCGAGGGTGTGAGGGGGGATGCAGACCGAGGCAGTGAGGGGAGAGACAGACCGAAGGAGTGAGGGGAGAGACAGGCCGAGGGAGTGAGGGGAGAGACAGACCGAGGGAGTGAGTGGGGAGACAGACCGAGGGAGTGAGTGGGGAGACAGACCGAGGGAGTGAGGGGAGAGACAGACCGAGGGAGTAAGGGGGGAGACAGACCGAGGGAGTGAGGGGGGATGCAGACCAAGGGAGTGAGGGGAGAGACAGACCGAGGGAGTGAGGGGGGAGACAGACCGAGGGAGTGAGGGGAGAGACAGACTGAGGGAGTGAGGGGGAGACAGACCGAGGGAGTGAGGGGGGATGCAGACCGAGGGAGTGAGGGGAGAGACAGACCGAAGGAGTGAGCGGGGAGACAGACTGAGGGAGTGAGGGGGGAAACAGACCGAGGGAGTGAGGGGGGGGAGACAGACCGAGAGGGAGGGAGTGAGGGACAGACAGACCAAGGGAGTGAGGGGGGAGACAGACGGAGGGAGTGAGGGGAGAGACAGACCGAGAGTTAGGGAGTGAGGGGAGAGACAAACCGAGGGAGTGAGGGGAAGAGGGAGACCGAGAGAGTGAGGGGAGAGACAGACCGAGGGAGTGAGGGGAGAGACAGACCGAGAGGAAGGGAGGGGAAGAGGGAGACCGAGAGAGTGAGGGGAGAGACAGACCGAGAGTTAGGGAGTGAGGGGAGAGACAGAACGAGTGAGTGAGGGGAAGAGGGAGACCGAGGGAGTGAGGGGAAGAGGGAGGCTGAGGGAGTGAGGGGAGAGACAGACCAAGGGAGTGAGGGGAGAGACAGACCGAGAGGGAGGGAGGGGAAGAGGGAGACCGAGGGAGCGAGGGGAGAGACAGACCGAGAGTTAGGGAATGAGGGGAGAGACAGACCGAAGGAGTGAGGGGAGAGACAAACCGAGAGGGAGGGAGGGGAATAGGGAGACCGAGAGAGTGAGGGGAGAGACAGCCGAGAGGGAGTGAGGGGAAGAGGGAGACTGAGGGAGCGAGGGAAGAGACAGACCGAGAGTTCGGGAGTGAGGGGAGAGACAGACCCAGGGAGTGAGGGGGGAGACAGACCGAGGAAGTGAGGGGAGAGACAGACCGAGGGAGTGAGGGGAGAGACAGACCGAGGGAGTGAGGGTAGAGACAGACCGAGGGAGTGAGGGTAGAGACAGACCGAGGGAGTGAGGGGGGAGACAGACCGAGGGAGTGAGGGGAGAGACAGACCGAGGGAGTGAGGGTAGAGACAGACCGAGGGAGTAAGGGGTGAGACAGACCGAGGGAGTGAGGGGAGAGACAGACCGAGGGAGTGAGGGGGGAGACAGACCGAGGGAGTGAGGGGAGAAACAGACCGAGGGAGTGAGGGGAGAGACAGACCGAGGGAGTGAGGGGAGAGACGGACAGAGAGGAAGGGTTTTGTGAGGGCCATGAAGAATCCAGCACAAGTTTTAAGGATACAAAGTAATAACAGTTATTTACAATAACATATATATATAACAGCAGCAGCAACTTCCCTTGCTGCACACTCCTTCCTGCTGGTTCCTAAACTGGCCAGCTTTAATTATACTAGGAGTTTACTAATGGTTTCTCCGCCCCCCTCATTGGGGAAGCTCATACTCCCACAGGATTGTGGGATTGTCATTAGTCCCCAGCCAATGGTAAGCAGGCAGGTTATAACATCCCTCCACCCTCCCCCCCCCCCAAAGTCCAAGGAATCCACCGAAGACCCTGGCGAAGGAGGGCGTCGGACTTGTTTTGCCGTAGGCCGAACACCATTTGCACGCGGCGCTGGATCAGGCGGCGTGTAACGAGATGGAGACCGGCGCTTCCGTGATGAACGGCGTAACGGTTGTACATCCACGGCCCGTGGACCCGAGGATTCCCCCTCTGATGCGTCCAGTGTCTCCATCTCGGAGTCAGAGTCTGCTGCCTCCGTCATGTCAGCGTCTCTATCTCCATTCAGTTCTGTAACGACCTGCACAGGCTTTGAGTGAGGCACCAGAGGAAGATTGTGAGGACTACCTTCCCTTGTCTCTGGTCTCTGCGGCTGTAGAAATGAGCTCCGGGGGCGGGGAATCTTTTGAGGGGATAGTCTTCTGGACCGAACGTGGTCGACATGTTTGCGCTGGAGACGACCCTGGGCTTGCACCTGGTAAGATATAGGGCCCGTTTGGCGAAAGATTACGCCAGGAACCCACTGGGCACCACCAGCAAAATTCCGAATGAACACTGGGTCACCGGGCGCAAACTGCCGAATCGGCCGATGCCGAGAAAATCCCTTTCCCTGCCGTTCTTGTGTGCGGCGTACTTTTGCGCCAATGTCCGGGAAAACCATACTAAGGTGGGTGCGAAGTCTCCAGCCCATTAGGAGTTCTGCGGGAGCTACCCCAGTCACCGCATGGGGGGTGGTCCTATACGTAAACAAAAAGCGAGCCAGTCTCGTGTCCATTGATCCGGAAGACTGCTTCTTTAGGCCTCTTTTGAATGTCTGCACTGCGCGCTCTGCCAACCCATTTGAAGCCGGGTGGTAAGGGGCAGTGCGGATATGGCGGATGCCGTTCATCTTCGTGAACCTCGCAAACTCCTCACTCGTGAATGGAGTGCCGTTATCCGTGACCAGCACCTCGGGGAGGCCATGCGTACTAAACGACAAACGCATCTTTTCAATTGTTGCGCAGGACGTTGTCCCCTGCATTTAATGCACCTCTAGCCATTTAGACTGGGCGTCAATTAATAGAAGGAACATGGATCCTTGAAAAGGGCCTGCGAAATCTGCATGCAAGCGTGCCCAAGGCCGCCTGGCCATTCCCAGTGACATAGGGACGCGGCCAGCGGAAGCTTCTGATGCTCCTGGCAAATGGAGCAGTTTTGGGCCACCTTCTCAATGTCGGTGTTGAGGCCTGGCCACCAGACATAACTCCGGGCCAACATTTTCATTTTGGTCACACCTGGATGCCCATTGTGCAAGTCTGTTAGTATCAGCTCCTGGCCTTTTTCCGGGACAATCACACGCGTCCCCCACAAGAGGATGCCGTCTTCCACGCTGAATTCTGACAGCTTGGAGGAAAATGCCCGCAACTCGCCTGGGAGCTGTCTATGCTGCCCACCATACAGGACTATGTGCCGAGCCTTTGACAGGACTGGCTCCGTCTGGGTCCACTCACGGATCTGTGATGCCGTGACAGGCAAGGTGTCCATAAAATTTAGTGTTGCAACCACCTCACCGGTCGTGGGGGTCGACATGGGGCCGGTCGGTAAAGGCAATCGGCTCAGTGCGTCGGCATTTGCTATCTGCGTACCTGGTTTGTGCTCCAGAGAATACTCGTATGCAGCAAGCAACAAAGCCCAGCACTGGATCCGTGCGGAAGCAATGGGCGGTATTGGCTTATGCTCTCTGAAAAGTCCCAGCAGAGACTTATGATCAGTCACGATAGTGAAATTCCACGTACTGGTGGAAGCGTTACACCACAAAAACCACTGCCAGGCCCTCCTTCTCGATCTGCGCGTACTTTTTCTCCGCTGCAGTCAATGTGCGGGAGGCGAAAGCTATCGGTCGCTCGGCCCCGTTCTCCATCTTGTGGGACAGGACGGCCCCAATACCATACGGGGATGCATCACGTGACGAGCAAAAGCTTTCCAGGATCATAGTGGATTAGTAGCCCAGACGACGACAATTGTTGCTTTACCCGCCGGAAAGCGGTTTCTTGCGGCTGACCCCAAACCCAGGTGTGATTTTTCTTTAGCAGAAGGTGCAAAGGGGCCAGCGTAGTTGCCAGATTGGGGAGGAACTTCCCGTAATAGTTTACGAGACCGAGAAAAGAACAAAGATGCAGAGTGTCAGTCGGGGCGGGGGCCTGTTGAATTGCACGCACCTTCTCTGCGACGGGGTGCAGACCTTCGCGGTCCACCCGATAACCTATGTAGACTACTTCCTTTGCCTGAAATACGCACTTTGTGCAACGTAAACGGACTCCAGCCTCCAAAAGGCGTCTAAGGACAGCCTCCAGATTTTCCAAATGTTCCTGCTCCAACGTCCCTGTAATCAAAACCTCATCTAAGTAGACAGCAACACGTGGTAAACCTCTCAAAATGCCCTCCATAACACGTTGAAAAATTGCGCAGGCAGAGGATACTCCAAAGGGCAACCGTGTATATTCATACAGGCCCCGGTGTGTATTAATCGTTACATATGGTCGGGAGGCAGGGTCCAGCTCCATCTGCAGGTAGGCGTGACTCATATCTAATTTTGTGAACGAGAGTCCACCTGCAAGCTTCGCGTAGAGATCCTCTATGCGAGGCATTGGATATCGGTCGAGTCGGGAAGCCGTTATTCACTGTAAGTTTATAGTCGCCACACAAGCGAACTGTGGCATCTGGCTTCATTACAGCTACAATTGGTGCTGCCCAGTCAGCAAAACGGACAGGCCTGATAATACCCAAACTCTCCAAACAAGTGAGCTCCCCTTCTACCTTCTCGAGCAAGGCGTAAGGCACCGAGCGCGCCCGGAAATAACGCGGTGTGGCTCCTGGTTCAACTTGGATACGGGCTACGGCCAGTTTTATTTTCCCTAATTCAGGCTGGAATACATCTGGGTATCGTCCTAGCACCTCAGTCAACCCTTCAGAAACTGTTTGGAGGATGTGCTGCCATTGCAACCGCAAATGGCGCAACCAGTCCCGACCCAACAGGCTAGGCCCATGGCCGCGCACCATGATAAGTGGGAAACACCCCTCCTGGTGTCCATAAACAACAGGGGTCATTGTAGTTCCTGCAATGTCCAGTGGTTCCCCCGTGTAGGTGGCCAACCTGGCCTGTGAGTCGGTTAATGTAAGTGTCTGTATACCCTGCTTGATGCGGTCGAATGTCCTCTGGGCGATCACGGAGACCGCTGCGCCAGTGTCCAACTCCATCTCAAGCGGGTGGCCATTGACCCGTACTGTCACCTTAATGGAGGCCACACGGGGAGCTGCCACACAATGCAGCTGCAGGCAGTCGTCCTCCGTCTCCGCGTCCTCAGGAGTAGTCGCCGCAGGTTCATCCACATGGAAGGGACGGCCCCTGGGCTGGTCCCTGTTACGGCCCCTGGGCTGGTCTATATTCGGTCGGAACAACGGCGCCTCTGGCGCCCCCAGGACCGCCGTCCGCGACGGGGTCGGCGCCTACAAGTCTGACACGGACATGGCTCCGCATCCATTGGTTCTGGAGAAGGCTCCCTTCGGGGTGGAATGTCCGACGGCCACTGGCGTCGGTCCTGACGTTGCCTCGCCCAAGGTACCGCAGGAGTGCGGGGGGACGTTTTCGGATGGAAGGGGTTGCGCCCCAAGGCATGCACTTCCATTCCCTGTAGCTCCTGCACTCCTCGTTCTGCGCTCTCTCGGGACAATACTATTTGAATGGCCTGTTGAAAAGTCAATGTTGGCTCAGCTAACAACTTTCTCTGGGTGGCCGCATTGTTAATACCGCAAACCAAACGGTCGCGTAACATTTCTGACAAGGTCTCACCATAGTCACAGTACTCCGCTTTCCTGCGTAGCCTGGATAGAAAATCAGCAAGGGATTCTCCAGGGGTCCTCTCAGCGGTATTAAACCGGTAACGCTGGACTATCGTGGACGGGGTTGGGTTAAAATGTTGCCCCACTATATTCACAAGTTCATCAAATGTTTTGGTGTCCGGCGCAGCTGGGTACGTAAGGCTCCTAATCACCCCAAACGTATGCGGGCCGCAGGCGGTGAGCAATATGACCACCTGGCGCTCGTTTTCGGTGATATTGTTTGCCCGGAAATAGTAACGCATCCGTTGCGCGTACTGGTTCCAGCTTTCCAGCGCAGCATCAAAAATATCCAAACGTCCGTACAGTGGCATGGTATAATAGAAAACAACTTCCAACCTGTATCCAACAAAAATCCAGGGAGGTGGCTTCAGCAGTGTAGACAGCTATTCACTTTTACCTTCGTCGCCAGTTTTGTAAGGGCCACGAAGAATCCAGCACGAGTTTTAAGCATACAAAGTAATGAGTTCCTTTGTTCCCCCTTTGTCTGAGCCCCATTCCCCTCCTCTCTTTCTCTACCTCTCTCCCTCTCTCCTTCCTTCTCTCCCTCTCCCTACCTCCCTCCCTCTACCCCCCCTCCCCCTACCCCCCTCTACCCCCTCCCTCTCCCTCCCTCCCTCTCCCCCTCCCTCTCTCTCCCACCCTCTCCCCCACTCTCTCTGTCCCTCTCCTTCCCTCCCTCCCTCCCTCTCTCTCCCTCCCTCCCTCCCTCTCTCTCTCTCCCTCTCTCCCTCCCTCCCCCTCTCCCTCCCTCCCTCTCCCTCCCTCGCTCTCCCTTCCTCCCTCTCCTTCTCTCTCCCTCCCTCTCCTCTCTCCCGCCCTCTTTCTCCCCTCCTCTCTCCCTCCCACCCTCTTCTTCGTCTTCTCCCTCTCCCCCTCCCTCTCTCGCCTTCTCCCTCCCTCTCCCCCTCCCTCCCTCCCTCTCCCATTCCCTCCCTCCCTCTCCCCCTCCCTCCCTTCTCCCCCTCCCTCCCTCCCTCTCCCCCCTCCCTCCCTCTCTCTCCCTCTCCCTCCCTCTCCCCCCTCTCTCTACCTCCCTCTCTCGCTCCCTCTCCCCCTCCCCCTCTATCTACCTCCCTCCCTCTCTCGGGTTTCCTCCGGGTGCTCCGGTTTCCTCCCACAGTCCAAAGACGTGTGGGTTAGGTGGATTGGCCATGAAAAATTGCCCTTAGTGACCAAAAAGGTTAGAAGGGGTTGTTGGGTTACGGGGATAGGGTGGAAGTTAGGGCTTAAGTGGGTCGGTGCAGACCCGATGGGCCAAATGGCCTCCTTCTGCACTGTATGTTCTATGTTCTCTCTCCCCCCTTCTCCCCCTCCCTCCCTCCCTCTCTCTGCCTCTCCCCACTCCCTCTCTCCCTTCCCCCTCCCTCCCTCCCCTTCTCTCTCCCTCTCCCCCTTCTTCCCTTTCCCTCTCCCCCTCTCTCCCTTCCCCTCTCTCTTCCTCCCCCTTCCTCCCTCTCCCTCTCCCCCCCCTCTCCCTTCCCCTCTCGCTCGCTCTCCCCCTCCTTCCCTCCCTCCATCCCAAGACCCTCCGGCTGGTCTGCTTCTGAGATGGACAATTCGCTGCCCTTTTTGGGGAGGGGGCTGGGTCAGGGTGGGTGGGGACCTGGGGGAAGAGTGGGGGAGAGGTTGGAAAAAAAAAGGGATACAAAGTAATAACATTTATTTACAATAACATATATATATATATATATATATATAGCAGCAGCAACTTCCCTTGCTGCACACTCCTTCCTGCTGTTTCCAAACTGGCCAGCTTTATTTATACTAGGAGTTTACTAATGGTTTCTCCGCCCCCCTCATTGGGGAAGCTCATACTCCCACAGGATTGTGGGATTGTCATTAGTCCCCAGCCAATGGTAAGTAGGCAGGTTATAACAGCGGGAGTGAGGGGAAGAGGGAGACTGGTGGATGGGGAGGGATGGAGAATGTAAGACCGGGAAAGTGATTCAGAGAGGGCAGCAGAGAAAGATGAGAAAAGCAGGGAAGAGACTGAGGGAGTGAACAAGAAAGAGATTTAAAAAAAGGATCTGCAAGAGGAATTCATGCATGTTTACTGATGATTTTGTCTCCTTTCATTGCCATTATTTTCTCTTTCAATTATTTGCTACAGCGGGTGTATTTTTGTCCCATTTTATAGGCAGTTATACCAGAGAGTCTGCAGTCAGGTGATGGGCCAAATGTATCCGTTTGTACGTAAATCTCTGTGGACTGACTTAACCCCTTTTGTAATCCCTGACCCTGCATGACGATGCAATACTCTCTATTTAGAGGCTGGTTTAGCACAGTGAGCTAAACAGCTGGCTTGTAATGCAGAACAAGGCCAGCAGCGCGGGTTCAATTCCCGTACTGGCCTCCCCGAACAGGCGCCGGAATGTGGCGACTAGGAGCTTTTCACAGTAACTGCACTGAAGCCTACTTGTGACAATAAGCGATTATTATTATTTGAGTCCAGTCATGCAATCCCCTCTTCCCTGAATTCCTGAATTGTCTCCCAATACTGCGTATTTCCCCTTGTCGTATTTCCCCGTGATCCCAATATCACAGCCTGGTATGGCAACCGCTCGGCCCAAGGCCATAAGAAACTTCAGAGAGTCGTGAACACCGCCCAGTCCATCACGCGAACCCACCTCCCATCCATTCACTTGGTCTACACCTCCCGCTGCCTGGGGAAAGTGGGCAGCATAATCAAAGGCCCCCTCCCACCCGCGTTATTCTCTCTTCTCATCTCTTCCATTGGGCAGAAGATACAAAAGTCTGAGAACACGCACCAATAGTTTCAAGAACAACTTCTTCTCTTACCAGACGCCTGAATGATCCTCCGATGTACTGAACTGACCTCTCCACACTACACTCCATGGCCGTGAATCTCCGAAAATGGGACTATGTCCCCACGCCTGCTGGAAAACGGGCGTGAATAACTCCAGACTTATTTCGAAAAGTCCAGAGTGATTCTCCGGAGTTCAGGGGGGACAGCAGGGCCCCAGCGTGCTCCCCGCAGCTGCTGCCGATTCGGGGCCCTGCACGTCCGACCGCCGGTCCGTCCAAGCGCACGGTGGCCGGCTGCGAGTCCGGACATGCGCGTGGCGGCCGTTTTCGTGCCGGCCCCCTGGCAACATGGCGGAGCCCGACAGCGGGCCAGTGCGGAAGAAGATAGGTCCCCCTGGAACGCGCGGGCCCACCGACCAGTTGCCCACAATCGCGGGCCTGGCCAGTGGAGACCCCCTGGAGTCTGATACCCCCCCCACCCCCCCGCCCCCCTGACCAGGACGGCGCCGAGCTCCCACTGGGTGAAACCATCCGGGAACCACGCTGGCCGGGATTTGATTTGATTTGATTTGATTTATTATTGTCACATGTATCAGTATACAGTGAAAAGTGTTGTTTCTTGCATGCTGTACAAACAATGCATACCGTACATAGGGAAGGAAGGAGAGACTGCAGAATATAATGTTACAGTTATAGCAAGGTGTAGAGAAAAGATCAACTTAATACGAGGTAGGTCCATTCAAAAGTCTGATGGCAGTAGGGAAGAAGCTGTTCTTGAGTCGGTTGGTTTGTGATCTCAAACTTTGGTATCTTTTTCCTGACGGAAGAAGGTGGAAGAGAGTATGTCCGGGGTGCGTGGGGTCCTTAATTATGCTGGCTGTCTTTCTGAGGCAGCGGGAATTATAGATACAGTCAATGGATGGGAGGCTGGTTTGCGTGATGGACTGGGCTACATTCACAACCTTTTGTAGTTTCCTGCGGTCTTGGGCAGAGCAGGCTCCATACCAAGCTGTGACACAACCAGAAAGAATGTTTTTTATGGTGCACCTGTAGAAGTTGGTGAGAGTCGCAGCTGAC